>NC_142520.1:15682200-15832200 GCF_964205215.1 Stylophora pistillata
GGATGAAGGAGAGATCCATGAAGAGGATATTGTAGAAGAGAGAAATTTCGACGACGTAAGTAAAAATGTCAGCCAGAATGTCAATCTCCAGCATCCGATAATAGTTGACCAATATGACGTATGCTAGCTTGTTCATAATAAAGAGCTAAAGAAAATAACAATCAGCATGATGGAGAAGCTGTGCCTGGTGCTCGGACTAACCACGCCTAACTCTCCCCCGTGCGCCGCAGGGCCCCTTATGAACAGGCACTGGAGGAAGTTGTTGCCCTGTGCTCCTGCAGTGTATGAGGTGTAGTCTAGATCAGTGATTTGGTAGGTAGTTTCAGATTTGAAACTAAGTTCGTTCATTTTCTGAGTTATAACCGATTTCATGTAAAAAAGGAAGACACGCTATTGGTCATTCGCGTAAAACTACTACTTGATCAATACCTCTTTTCGTTTGCGGTATAAATCAAAGAGAGTTTTATATCAAATGTGAAAGTAATGTTAATGTATTACTTGAGTCACAGGTTGCATTTCCATGAGTGTAATCCGTTTTCTTAATACTAATTAGCGACCTCAATGGAGAAAATGTAAGATATGCAAAAACAAACAAAACCCCAGTTTAAACAAATCCAGCAAGTAATAAGCTAAGTTCATTACATATCAAGACTTCAAGATATATTCTTTTCATTTTCGAAATTCTCAAAAACGCTTACATGTTATGCTTACCGTATTTGTTTTCATTTGCTATAAATATAACTCGACTGGGAAAAATAGGCAATGTCGCAATAAACAATTACAAGTATGCAAAAATTAAAGAGCCGAAGACCAAGAATATCACCCTTTGGAATCCTCGACATGAAGAAACCTAGGAAGTGGTTATCACTAATGAACATTCTGTAACTTTGGCGGCGAGGGGTTTACGAATTCTTCGAGTGTTCAACCAACATCCGAAGTGGTTTATCAGCCTATAACTCATAGAAAACGTTTGGTCTTTTGCTTTTATATGATAATTCAGAAGGCGCGCGATTTTTTAGTGGGTTTACCGGCACAATAACTCACAGCTGATTGACTAATTAGAGCGCGCGCATTGATTTGGTTATTATATAAATGCAATTAAACTTAAGTAGAAATCAGAGCGTATGAAACTATCACGCAAACACTGTCAAGGGCAAATGCTTGTTTCCGAAAGAGCCTTGAAGTCGACAATTTAGTCAGGATAATCCAAGATCGGAGAGAGAATATCACTTCTCTTGGCTATTTTTCCTAATGATAAATGATTTAAGAAATTTACAAACAAATCAGACCGAGTAATTTTGAAACAATTGCCTTCCGACACGCACTGAATTTTGAGCCAGTGCGGACGTCGAAAGACTGAAAATGGTTTGGACGTTTGGTTCCCACAACAAGTAAGTATTCACGGGCCGCCCGTAGATTTTCGATATGTCAGAAATGAAAGCTTAAGAATGACTAATAACTATTTTTATTGGTAAAACGATACGTACCAGCTGATATTTTAGCCCTTGGATTTAGGGTCAAATTTAAGCAAAACGACCTTGTTTAAGAAGGAGTTGATGTATGGACCTCTAAAACTTTTTGAAAAGCAAAAGAAAATATAAACTTGCCTTTATTAGAAAGCATAAATGGCTTACTTTTAGTTGATATAAAATAGAGTCTCAATTTGTTTTCTTAACTTGCTTTGCGAAGCTGTTCAACATTCGCAAAATTTGCCTATTTCGGGGTTCGCGCCGAGCCCCATCTGGTCGAAACCGGACATTTCTCGATTTCTCGAAAAATAAAACTCGCTGAACCTTTTAAAGTCCATTTTCGAAAATATTTCTATATAGGGATTCTATTTATGAAATAAAATGAAGGTCGATTTTTTTTAACTGTCGGGCGATATTTGATATTTAGAGGCAACGGCTCTTAAACGAGATACCCTGAAGTCCCCGCTCCGCCTCACTCTCCTCCCTTCCTTTCCTCTTTTGCTTCTTTGCTCGCCCTTCCCCTGACCTTTCCAAACATCTTAGCCTTCCTCCCCTCCCACGCTACCCATGGGCTCCGTTCCCTCCCATTATACAACATATTCTAATGCCCATCGCCTTAGCTAATATTGTAGACAACAGTCGTGTAAAGCTGTCATTCTTACAGAAAAAGAGGATGAAACTCCACTTAGCCACTGAAGTTACCATCATCACGTGTTTCCGTTTTTTTTTTCTGTAGAAGTAAATTTGGTGTGTTTAGGTTTGTCTTGTTTTGCATTCAGAATTGAAATGCTAAATAAATTTGAAAACCGTTATATTTTTTCAAGCTCTCGAGTATATCAATAAAGGAGATGATGGCATCACAGATAAACTGCCTCTCACTTTCCGTCTGGTGTTTTGCGGCCTCTGAATAGGAAATATAGGGTTGCATTTAGAATTTTTGGAACACCCAACACATGAACTGGATCGTACGAAAAGTCCTTCACCCTGCAATTACATTTTTCATCATTCACAAACTGGCTGCTTCTTGTCTCCGACTGACAGTTGTCATTTAATTGACTTTAAAATTCTTCATTCATGAACTTTTGTAGCCACCACAGTTTTCTCCCTTTTTTCTTTGGCTTTGAAGGAAGCGCTAGTTATCACATGGAAAAATTACTGGAATAAATCGACAAGTGATGGAAAGCTACAGAACAAATTAAGACTTTTGAACCCAAATTTGATCCCTTATGACCATATTGAAAAATGAATATTATTCAGCAATCGACGTTTTCATTAGTTAACAACAGAAACTCAAATTACAAATACAGATGATCCCATCATTGACGCACAAATTTAGTTCTTTTTTTCAAACATATCTCAAAAATAATGATATTTTCGTTTGGTTGAAAATAACTTTGTACATAGGTCAATACACCTCAATAAAGCAAAAGAGGGAAACAACAGCGGATTAAGTTTGAATAATTATCATAACCATTATCATTATCATTTACTGCTCCCATGTTTTTCTCTGTAGCGAACGACGTCTTCTAAAATATACTAAAAATTTCCCATCGGGTGCAAAGCGTAACCTATGTTGTTCAATCGGAATTTAACACTGAAAACAGTTGATAATGTCCCAACTCTTGGCTCACTAGAAAAAATTTTAAAGAAACGAAAAAATTTCCACGATCAAACCTTTACATTTCGCGTCTTAATTGATTGTTCGCTGCTGTTTTGACTTAATATTTAGAATGTAAAACATCAATACAAAGGAGACAGTCTCATGTAGAATTTTTCCTCAGTCCGACGATCTTACCACTACATCTCCATGTGTATCTAAGCATTTGAACGTTTTAACGAGTTGATTGTTGTTCTTGTTTCTCGTCAGTAATTTACGCAACATTATGGTAATGTTCGTGGAGAAAAATTCAATTCTGATCAGTTTTACAGAAGTCCCATGTTGCACTCAGTTCATTATCCTTTGCTTTAAAACCACGTTGCAGCAATTGCATTGTAGAGAAAATAAAACGAATCGTACAACTAACTATACCTTTAAGAATAAATAATTTAGAGTAAATATTCGGTTAGAATATAAAACAGACACAACATCATCAACAGGATCGACATCTGCAGCAGCAAGGAAGTTATTTTAAGATAAAGAGACCAAATACAACATTTTTACCTCAAGGGGAATAAAATAACTAACTACAAAGGGAAGAAGGGAAAGCACTAAAGCTATTACATTAAGTACCTGATTATCCCTTTTCACTTTTACACTTTGCCCGATCGAATTACCCACGTAAGAAGTAGAAAACAATACCTAATAAAGACGAAGTTCCCTTCCCTATAAACACCTGCCTTACTACGAGGCACGAAGATTCGTATATAATCGCTGGGAAATTCAATATGCTTAGGAGCAATATTGCATAATTCATCATAACTAAAAAATCCTGCGAAGGCTAAAGAGCATAACGCAGCGATACGAAGATTCTTTAAAGTGGCATCTTTCTTGTTATGAATATCTAAAATACTCTCTATTATGTATGTGGTAATAGGCTTCTTTTTCATAACTGGCTATGACTTCTGGCGTTTAGCAGCTTCGATGATATTCCTGCAAAATTTACTATCTAAAGAATTACGATCCAAACTAGGAGCAAAAGAATGAAACCATTTAAGGGCCGCATGGGCTAAAATTACTGAGGAACTAGAAGCGCAAGACCGCTGAACTTCAAACAGATATAGAGATATTTTCTTTCCAAAAATACAGTTCTTCCTTGCAGTAATTTTCGAGAAGGGATATAGAATTCCAATTATCCCTGCACAAGGTGGACAAGACACAATGTCTGGTCATTATCCTGCCAATGCTACCAACAACGGGGCCGGTAGAGATAATTTGACCTGTGAAGGAGGCTAACTCTCTAGCAGACACTTTGAAATCGGCTTCGATGATATCATCAATTGTATTGATGATCTTAACAATTCTTCTTTCTACAATTTTTAAAGTACCTAGTGCGGAATTCCAGGTTAAACCCAGCCAGTCCAATACTTTGGTAGGTTCCCATACCGATTTGTCTTCATTGACAATAAAACCCGCGTTACACAAATCCGCCATTACGACCAGCGCCTGAATGCGACAAATTTTGCTATCCTGAACAATCGCCCAACCGTCGTCCAAGAAGATAGCTATACAAAGACCCTGTATTCTCTAATACTTTTCTAAAGGCTTCAAGACCTTTGTGAAAACATAAGGGGCAGAGGAAAGACCGAACGGGAGCACAGTAAAAACATAAAATACTTCATTGATGGAATTAGGCGCCCGCCATGAAAACCCCAGAAAAGTTTGGTGCTCTTGTGCAATGTCGATATGATGGTAACTGCTTTTTAAATCGAAGGAAAAACATGTACGCGTCTTTCACAAAATAAGACATAGCAATTTTCCAGTCCTCGTACTTAACACTTTGGTTAATTAAGGACTTGTTGACGTGGCTCAAATCGAGAATTAATCTCTTCTTACCGCCTGGCTGTATAGAAACTGACAAAGGATTTACAACAAAAGGCTGCTCATAAACCATACGCGCCCGATTAGAATGGAGAAGCTCAAGAACAGCTTAGTCCACGAAATCAGGATGAAGTCGAGCTGACTTATTATTCTTAAGCTTTACTTCCGACGGAAAAGTGACGAACGGCAGCCTGTAGCCGTTTTCAATAATAGACAAAATAAATTCCGGAGCACCTATAGATCTCTAGAACGCTAAAATATTCTTCAAATTACCCTTAACACTTAATGAATGTCCGCTTTCAAGTTCGTAATTCTGAGCAATTTCATCTACCTGCGCCAAGACATCTTCATAGCTTTGGCTGAATTGGTTGGCCTGCGGTTGGCTTGTTGTAGGAGATTCCAGGGAATGACTTGTAGCAAGGGGGCTGGTAACTTCTAGGCTGGGAAAAGGATCAGCAGTCCTTAGCCCAGTGTCCAAATTTGCCGCATTTGCAACAGCGGAAGAAGTCGCCAGAAGTGTCTCTACGGCCTGAAAGATAAAGGCAATGACGAAAACTGTGGTAAAAGGGAGGTGGAGGGGGGGGGGGGGGGGGGGAAGGGGGAAACCAAAAAGATGAATAAACTGTATGGAACCGCAAGCGTGAATGGGACTCAAGAGACAGGGAAGAGTATAAGTACTAATAGCTGGCCAATCAGGAGATACATGTAAGACAGAATGTACAATAGTGGGTGCGGCAGGTGTGAAACGAAAACAACTGCAACTGATTACTTGGAATAACGGCGGAAAATACATTTAATCCCGGTTCAGCGTGACCTCCCCTTGGAACTCGGATCAAGCGTATACTTTTTTTGTTTTTGTTTTGTTTTGTTTTTGTTTTGTTCTCTAATATCCGAAAGCTTGACATGCAAATTAGACTCATTTTCACGAGAGTGGCTGAACACCAGGCCTCGTTTTGAAAAAAGTGGCCAAAGGCTATTCGGAACTGACCAATTGTATTACATTTGCTCAGTTCGATTTTAACCTAGCGATAGATTTCAATGGGAAACACGACGTTTTCTCCAACTATTCAATTTTAATTTCTTCTGTGATTTTGGAAAAGTGTTTGCATAGTCTGAGGAATTTAAGAATTTAGTTTCTTCGCCACGGGAATGGCCGGAGAAAGAAACAGAGCTCTAAAATGTTGGCGTCTGAAAATCGTAGTTTAGGATCACGAGGTCCGATTGCTTTATTGCAAACTCCTTTTCTTCGTCAGGCTCTTCAACATGAGTTAAAAAAAAATAGGGACATCATTCATAAATCTTAGAATTATTTATTTATTTAAAAACCTGGAAGTGCTAAGAGATCGATGTCAAGACGCTAAAAAAGCAAAATTGCAACAAAATGTGGTTGATTTATTACAACGTTCGTTAGGTTAATCTCACACAAAAGAGTTATTGACTACCTTTATGTCAACATCAAATTAAAATGTTTTTCTTCGATGGTTCGCACTTTCCACACCCCATTGTGTACCTAGCAGCTGGTTTTACACCATGCTGACGTCATTAATATTGCATATGAGGTAGCTATGGCGATATCAGAGCCTCTTGCGAAAACTATTACTTTTATGGCTTATAGTTACCTTATTTTTTGGAAAGTTTAAAGTGTAAAAGTGTTGATCTATTTAAACATCGGTAGCTAAAACGCAACAAACCATCAGTTCAATTCATAGCCTCCTTTACTGATTAGGAGCCCAATGTACTGAATTACAGTGTTTTTGAGAGCTTGATCTCTCTCAAAACCGTGCAGTTATATATATATATATATATATATATATATATATATATATATATATATATATATAACTAACTGCAGACAGTACTGTTTCGGCCTTCTGGGCCTCATCAGTGCAGTGCTAATGCTAGGATGGGGGAGAACCGAGACGGTCACCCCAAACGACCCAACCTTTGTGGTATACAACTACAAAACAATTACAAAAGTAGTTCAAATGGCCAATAAATACCATCACAACCACGCATTACTACTGTAACTTGAGGGAAGATTCCTGCTTTAATATATTTATTACTATTATCATTATAATTTGTTAGGTAATATGGAAAAAAGTGTAGGAGAACGCTCTGATCAACAACCTGTCTGTCAGTAAAAGAGTATTTAGTTATCTCTCAAGGGTTGATGGATTTGTGGCACTCTGATTAACTTGCTACACTTCCTTCGATGTAAAATACCCGTAGACCTAAGTTATAGTTATTTATAACTGACTATATCACCAAGTACTTTCCTAGGAACAGAACAGGAGACTATGACAAGTGAGCAGCAATTCTATTATCACTTTCTGCAAACGAGACTTGGTTGTTCCAGCTCGTGGTCGTAAAATTATTTCCATTGACAGGTTTTCAGTGAGAGGGTCTCAAAAAAAGAAATCAACTGAGAAAGGCGATGTATTCAAACCGCAGAAAGATTCATGAACTATCGTAAAAGAAGCACGTTTCGTTAATCTTAGGTTAACGTTTGTTCACGTATTTAAGCGGGTGATTTCCATTTCTAGTAATATAATTATTTTGAACCTCTTTGTTTTTATACGAGACGTTTTCAAGGCGAGGAAGGAACTTGAAAACGGGGGAATCAGGCGCTAAGTTATTTGTCATCTCAATAATTTTTTTTACTAATGGATCATGTTCTACTGAGACATTAGCTCAATCATTATTATGACTTAGCCTTGTAATGTCTATTATTTTTGGTTTTGGTTTTATATTTTTTCTTTTGTTTTTCAGGGATGGCTCAGGAGCAAATTGCGAAGTATCTAGAGAGGTTGGTTTGGGCCTTTGTGAAGCATTTGAACAGGCAGACAAGGTAAATTCACCTCTTTTACGGTCTCCCAACTTGACTTCACTAAACACTTATTTGGATATATCAACCAAGTTGAAATGGTAAATTGGCCACCATAACGATTATATCTTTTTGCAATAAGGGCAAGTTATGCAATAGATTACATTGGCGGAGGTGCACGTGAAGTGATCGGTGATCTTAATGGATCGTTTAGGTCCCGATATTTTATCAGTGTTGTGAATAAAAGGACACGTTTGCGAAACAGGCAGAAAACTAGGTGACCGATTCCGAGAACACCTTCGAGACGTGGAAAGGAATGACAAGGACACATCGAAACCATTCGCTAGACATTTTAATTTACCTAATCATTCTAAGCAACATATGGCAATCTGCGGTCTTTCCTTACACTTAGGTAGCGCGGAAAGCCGTAAAAATCTTGAACAAAAGCTCATCTTTCAAACCGGCAGTCTAAATCCCACAGGGATCAACGAACGCTTTTCATTCCACTAATTTATTCTTGTTTTTCTCGTTGCCATGTTCCCACCAATAACGTAGCTCCATTTTCTGTCTTTAAAAGCACACACAACCCACAATTCCTCTATTCGCTCCGACGAAGGGCTAACGCTCGAAACGTCAGCTTTTGTAATCGTTACGGTGGCCAATTTACCATTTCAACTTTGTTGATGTATCCAAATTAATTCGTTATTCCCACCGACTGGAACAATGAAATGCTTGAGGTTTAATTTTGTGTCTTCATTTTTGAAAGGGAAACTTCGACAGAGCTGTAGACATTTTAAAACCCCTCCGTTATGACATTGTCAACATTGGGGGTAGTAACGCACATGCTCGTGTATTTCATTGCAATTCATTGTCATTAATTAGTGCAACTTGTGGCAACCTCTCTTTGGTTTTTCCTTTGACACAGCGGGACATCTTCAACTTATTCCTGATTCACGCTGCTCTGCATTCTTCACGAAAAGAGCATCATCACTTGGCAAGGTAAAGTGCAGTTTCTTTAGTTTGAACCTATATTCTTTTCATATCTGCATTAGATATCTGTTGATCCTAGCAAAAGTTTAAGTTTAAGTTTGTTTAATTCATTCGTCACAGGAATGGCAGGAGAAAGGAACAGAACTTTCGTTCTAATTGACACCTAATCCCCATTTTACCCACCCATCCCACCCCGGGGAGGACATCCATCACACAGTAATCTCGTGTGTGGGAAATTAACGTCTCCTACCCCAACGCTGCAGGAGACGGGACCTCCATTTATCGTCCCTATCCGAGAAGACTAGAAAGTCTAACTATTTGCAGATATTATTACAAAGGCAGCGCTTTCTCAGTTAATTAAAGACCCTGAGTGTTGGTCCGGCCGGACTTGAACTCACGACCTCCCTCACAACAGTCCGGCGCTCTACCAATTGAGCTAACTGGGAGGCGGTTTGAACTAACCATTGGTTTGGCCCCATTGGGGCCAGGTAAAGTGAGGTCGACACATAGGCGTGATATGCAAAAGATATCACCTTTTTATAAAATTCAGATCTAATGCATGAAATATAACCTATAACCGAATTGAAATGACTACTGCTAAGCAATACCTCGGCTCAGTCTTCAAAGGAAAGTGAGGTGCGTTTTTGAACATAAACGTCAAGCTTTACGTCATTGATGAGATCCTTGGGCTAAAAACAACCCTTTGCAAAAAATACACAGCTAATAATAAGTGTGGCCATGCAGATGAACACCACCCAGCTCCCAGTTTAAAATCGTTGGCTCAAGCTGAGAATCTGAGTTTTACATATGTACCTTTTCATCTAAAACAATTCAAAGAAAATATTTTTTCACGTACGCTAGCGTTTTCGTTTTGCTCTAAAACAGCTTTCATTACTGGGTCCACCTTTTAACTTGTGTACTCACAAACAGTTTTTTATTGTTATTGTTCCCTTGTGTCGATGCATCCATGGTCACGAACTATCCGAAAATTGTAAAAATACGACTTATTTAAATAAAAGCCGGCAAAATTAACCTGTAACGAAAAGTGTGTCTTCTTTCAGGAGCTTATTGACAGAGAGAAAGGCAATGAAAGAAAACGCTCCAATGACAGACCGACTCATGGGGCAGGCCCTTGCTTTACATGTGTAGTAAGGTCAGGAGAAGACTCTTAGAAATTCATAGTCGGATGTACAACACCAACACGGTCCGCGTCAAAATAATGGCTCCATGATATACGTTTAAGAAATTTAATTAACCATAGCAATTTACCAGCTGGCCTGTAATCCAATTGAATAAAACAGTAAGGAAAAGGTTTTTTGTTATCATTACTGATGCATGGTGAACTTTCTAGAATGTAAGCGAGATAAAAATCAAATGAATGCAGACAATGTATCCCACAAAAGCGAGAGAAAAGGAAATTAAGCTGTGGACATTCAAGGTGGCTTTTATAATTCACCGTTTACTTGTCGAACTGGAATTTGGAATGTTTTGTTTTTGTTTGTTTGTTTGTTTTTTGTTTTTGCTTTTAACAAAATAAGTTTTCAGGTTATTCATATGTAATTACACAAAGATAGTCCCTAAAGCGGAGGGTTGCTGCCTATTGGACACAAACTCGGCTACTTTCGGCTCCATACTAGCGCGATATCCCTCCCTATGGTAGGCGGCGAACATTGTTGGTGTAAAGAACTGATGATTGGTAGAGTGCTGTGGGAAAACCCCACATAACGCCTCAGACAAGCTGCGACATGTATTCCCGTGGCAACATTCACAGCAACAGAACGTCAAGCGATTAGCTTCCTCCGATGGCAGCTCGGGACCAGCCCCCCAAAGACCAGCCTCCAGGTCTTCATCCATGTCACGTAATGCTTCTTCCCAGGTCACATAAGGTGTAGTTTTCACTGCTTTGTCAGGGGGCCTGGGGACTATGTACAGAATTTCTCCTTCTCCAACTTTAGTCTTACCGTCGCTGTTAACGTTCTTGTCATAATAATGTACTTTGAATCTGAAAAAAAAAAAAAAAGAAAGAAAAATAAGACACTATACGCTTAGTATATATTCACTATACAGAAAATTAGGGAGATTACATTGACAACAGATTTCTGCACTTGAGGAAGTCTTTCTCCTCTGTAAAACACATTCTCTCCTTATGTTAGTTCCAGAACGATTTCATCATTTATTTGGTTTCTTGGAAAATGGATCTGTTGCTAATGACCCTATAGATACACGTTAAAAAATTTGGAAGGTTAATTGAAATACATCTGGCCGATTCTATTCGCTCCGAGGATTGTTTTCTCATCGCCAGCCTCGCCGCCAAATTAAATTATCCATAACATTTCAAGTTGAGTGTCATGCGCTTGTGGCGGTTGCAAGGATTCAGCAAACACAAACATGAATTGTGAAACCATTGCACTGTATGTTATAGGAAGAATTTGGTATAACTTATGGTGGGCAAACTGATTAAGTTTTCGCAGGAGCGAAAAAAAAACAGGAGGGATAGCTTGTCTTGCTTTATATAGCGTACTTGTAATTGCTCGGCTGTGACCCGGGGCTCCTCTCCACGAAGTTATCACGAATATCCTCGGCTATATGTCGTCCATCCACAGCTGAAAATGAACATCCTAGCTTTTCCTTGGCCAAATCCAGAGCAATCAACAAGGATTTTCCATAGTCTTTGTCTAAAATATAGCGTCCTCCATCCACTACCACGATCTTTCCCAGTCTCAGTTTCAGTAGGGGAGGAATACCAAGATTTTCAACGTGGCCGCCGTCAGTCAAGGATAAAACAGGTGGGGGTTTGGGTCCTATGTTGGTGGTATTCATCATTAAACGATAGTAGTGTACGGAAGAGACGTTGCTCGTGAACCATCTGTCAAATGGAATAAAATTTAAATAACTAAGGTGGAGAAGAAAATAAGTAATTACTATCTAGGATATCATGAAGTGAACCTTTTTTACAGAATCACTGGGAAAGATACAAGAGATTCCGATATATCGACTGGAGTCGAGAATTTCGAACGTAGAGAATATATCTTTGAGTAATGCTTCGCCCTCGAATGTCCGTAGCAGATATTGGGTTATCATCAGTTCAAAGTGTCTAGTTCCCAAAACTCTTGTCCGTGAAGTGTTCTCAAACTTTTAAGATGCATAGACCACTTTCTTAAATCGCAGCCGGATTAATATTCTTTTGTTTAAATTTCAATTAGCCCTTCATGCTTCGCTTGAGATAATGTATTCTTTTGAATTTTGTACTGGAGAACAAGGCCAGAAGTGCTAATTTAAATTTAGACAAAAGAATATTAATCCAGCAGCCATTTATAAAAGGGGTCTATAATAAACTATTATTGTATTCAGCAAGCTGTTACCTGGCAAGTCGTTCAAGTCTTCCGACATTTTTTCCTCCAGTTGGTACCAGCGCCATTAAGGAAAATATCAGACAAATACCAAAATGAATCAACATTCCAGCAACCAAGACGGTTTCTTGGTCAATCTTCGCGAACAGGGTAAGAATGAGAGCCAAAGGAACCAAACGCATAAACTCTATTAGCACAGGAAGATTCTACAATGAAATATATGATAGTAAAGGTTATAAAATAACTGAGATAGTACGAGTGAGCGACCTAATTGGTCTATAATCTGTCGTCTAATGCACCGGTGAACGCGTAGAAATTTGAAAAAATTAATAAAAAATTATAGGGAAAAAGAATCAAAATTTAAAAAAAAAAAGGGGGAATTACAACTAGTTTACCGGCTTAGTAACCCACGCGGGATGTTGGAGGAACATTTGAAAAATTTTTTAACCACTTGCCTCTCGCTCGTGATTTACAAATTTTCCTCGTGTTCTCCCAAAATCTCTTGTTGGTTATTAGGCCGGTAAGCCTATGCAAAGTGAGGTCTATTGGTTGAATAACGTATGTGAAGCGAACGAAGAAACAAATCGTAGGTTGAATTTGGAATTAACAATGTTATTTTCAGTTTTTTTTTTCCTAGCGTGCTGTCGCTAATGTTATAACGAATTTTCCTGACCTTTTAATTCCCATGAGTGACCAAAAAAGAATTTCTCCTTACCGTATCAATAGATTATCAAGCAAACGAGAAATGGGAATAAAGAAAAATATCAATTAGGGGATTATTAGTTGATCCAATACCGATTTCTCCAAACTAACATCATAAGAGCTGTAAGCAGACAGTAAGGAGAATTACTAATGATATCTTGGTAATGCAAGGGTTAAGGCGAGGGGCAGCAACAACGAAAGAGGTTATCAACTATTTTGGCTTCTATTAGTTAACAAAGATTCCATGTTGTACGTCTGTTCCGTAATAAAATCACAGATGATTTCAAAGTATGGCAAGAGAAAAACAGAGGCAAACGAAGTACAGCAACCAATCAAAATGCGTGCGTAATTGAGCTTATCATAGAATTTTCACTGCATCAATCATGCAAGAAATCTATCACTTCTAATGAGATGTTCGCTCGATGGATGTGTGGGATTCTCCACTACAATCCGATTCTGTTCCCTTAACCAGTTATGCATAATGATCACCTTTACGCAGAAGTGTCGTTTGTTTTCATGCCTCTGATCAGCTACAATAGACGCCCCGACGGAGAGTCCCAAGATGACCTTTAAGTCCCGAGAGGGTGCCTCGTCACTTTGCTGTACTCCCATATCATAGCTGACCGCGGCATTCGACGTTGCCGCGGCATCGGAAAGGTATATGTCTTCGGGCAATAGCTTACTGTGAAGCTCTTACTCGTTAGGAGATCGATCAATTCGTTCGATACCATGTGGGGACATGGTAAGGACTTCGTAGTGGGGTTCTCTGGGGGAAGGGGTGCGTCGTTATCTGTTGACAGTGGTGCAAGCGATGTAGATAGGTGTCAGGTCATCCACATCATCTAACGTCAAGGCTTGTCTGGAAGTTAGGTGTTGGACTCTAGAAATACTGAAACCTGGGCAAAAAAAGGATGAGGTTACGCCAAGAGATTCCGCTGCAGCCGTATCTGCCAACGGTCTGTGGATAGTAGAACTCCTTTTGGATTATCCATCTTAGAAAAAAAGGAGAGAGATAAAAATAGTTTTAAGTAATGGAAAAAAAACATGGAGGTTATTCAAGCAACTGCGTTGCATTAAGTTTGCAAAATCACCCATCTACTCTACAAGCCTTTATTTTCCAAGCCTTTTTCTCCAAGGGTGTCTTCGCCCTTGCCACCCCCCCCCCCTTCTACTAAGCAGCGTCACTTCGTGCATTTAACCGTGGCCTGTCTAAGGTTATATACAATTGAACCTTCCGTAAGCATAGGTGGTCGCAAAGGGGGTTCGATCGTAGTCATTCATGAATTTTGTCCGGCAGATGTTTCTACTTTTAATTGTATTTTTTTTTTTTTTCATTTTTTGGCCATTCAATAGTTACTTGACTGTCTCAGATTAATTTCTCAGCGCAATTGAGGACCATTTTTTAAGGCACTTCTTGTGACGTGGTGTCATTGCCTGAGGTTAGATAACGGTTGATAAAGATCACGATACTTCTACTATTCTTTCTGTCACCACCCACTCCTCCCAGCTAACTGCAAATAATCAAGAACATATGTAACGTCACGATGATATCAATAAAATGAATTGAATGAATGAAATAACTAGCACTGTACGAAAAAATGGTTTTACATAGGTGTCAAAAATTAGGCAAAACTGTAGTAAATGCCACGTTTGCTACGATTTGCACACATTTATGTTTGAGCAAATATCATTTACGCGCAAGATTTGCCCACCTTAGCAATGCTCGTAAATGCCACATTTGTATTTGATTTAGAATGCTTTGCAAAAGTGAAGTGCAACCATGAAATTGACAAATATTTGCTGTTGATGCAAAGTTCAGGTCAAATTTGTTGGTATGAGCACTTTTGCCCTCGTGGCAAAGATGTGCAAAGACTTGGTGTTGAACTCGTTTCCTCCACATGGCAAAACAGGTCAAAGCTATGCAATTGCCAGTATTTTGCTTTGGCAGGTAAATGGCCATCAAAGTCCTTAGCTTGCACAGATTTATTAGGGCAGTAAATGTGTCCAAAGAATTGCTATTACTAACATTTGCCCTTGGCTGCAAAATCGATCAAAGGCTCGAAAATGAGCAAAATTACTGTAATTACTCACATTTACTTTGATTTTTCTGGGTGTTGGAAAGCTGATCAATGCTTCACTATTACACATTTGCTCAAGTTCAAAAAACGATTCAATTTACGTTTATTGCTCATGTTTTCCACAGCACGGTCAAGAATGTCAAGTCTCAGCTTTGCCTAGGCTATAGTTTTGTTTGGTTTCGCTGTGCTCCACGTAACAAAGGAAAAAAACAGATCACTCGCTTGTTTCCGCTGCATAGTAACAGAATTAATCAAAAGTCATATTGCAGTCTTAATGAGAAAGATACATAAATTTTTACCTGACACATATGTGGGGAAGACTTCGTTCAATGATTTCGATCAGAGGATTGACCCACAATAGAATTACTGACAGAGCTAACAGATAATTAAAGGTTTTTTTAGTGTAGGAGATTCCAAAAACACTTCAGCGAAATACTCTGCTTTGAATAGCGAACGAGTATAGATAAATGACTACCATCAGAGTAGCATTTATGCGCACGAGAGGAAATGAAATCCAAAGAAAGAGAATCGGTATCACAAAAACTATTTTTAACCAATCTGGAAGGAAAAGAAGAGAATCATCGAAAAACCATGGAAGAAACAAGATACCAAAGAGTGACGCACTTAAAAGTACCAGCCAATTTGAAAGCTGTTTTCCCTTTTGGACGTGGCCTTTCAAGACAAAGCATATGAAAACAAATCCAACAGGCACGGCCAATAGAACAAAACGGCTGTTAATGATGTAAGACGTTTGACGGCTCTCTTCGCAGTCTTCGAAGGTTATATTTGGGCTTTCTCTTGCATCTTCATGACACGAACTTGTGCCTCCCCTGAGAACATCACCAAACACATAATCGATGATAAGGGCTAACGGATAGGCGTATGAACCCCAAAGGAGGAAAGGGGCTATAACGGAAACGAATAATATCATGGCACAGATGACAACAAACTCCACAAATCCACGGCAAGGCTTTTGGAAGTTGCACACCAAGCCGACATTTTCTCTCAAATGGTTAAAAAAGTCCTGATGCCATCTCTTGTTGTCTTTCTTTCCATGTCTGTATTTCCAGTCCACGTGCGCGGAACCTGATCAACCGCTCCCTGTTACACAGCTTAGATAATCTATTTCTATTTCATTCTGTAGCAATCTGCGTAACACTCCTGAGCAGAATGCCGCTAACCCAGTACCGCCACCAGAAAATGAAACTCCAAATTTTGCCATATGAAGGAACTGAGATGGGTGGCACTGTTTTATCTGAAAGAAGAATATTTGAAAAAATGGAAGGGAGTGTAAACTTTTATTCTGAAATGTAAGTGAAAGCACTATTAGCTGTGTGTATGTTGTGTCTTTACACGCCTCATAAGGAAACAAATTGATACAAAGCAAAAAGAAGTGAAGAGAAACAAAACGAAGCAGTAAAGACGATTGTTACTGAAACAGGCGAACAAACACCCGCCAATTACTTTTAACATGCCCAGTGGTAATGGTTCAAGCTGGTTCCATGATCACACCGAAACTTTAGCCTACGAAAAGGCTTGGTACAAAACAAGGTAATTTGGTAATATCAACTAAGTTAATTTTGTAAATTGGCCACCATAAAGAGTTAAAAAGCTGACGTTCCGAGCCTTAGCTCTTCGTTGGAGCGAATGACGAGGGGCTAACGCTCGAGACGTCAACTTTTTAACTCTTTACGTTGGCCAATTTACAATTTCAACTTAGTTGATATTACCAAATTACCTTGTTACCCCCACCGACGCAGCACCATGATCATTTCTTTAGAAACTTATCCCCACTTGGTACAAAACAGACAAGTTGAGGCTTTCGTTCTTCCGGATGGATCTTTTCTTTGAATTAAGCAGGTATTAGATCTTAAGAAGGGTTCTTTGAACCAAAACCAACGAAAACAATCGGGACAAAGGCAAGAATCTCAAATAGCCAATGAGAACTATGGTTGAAAACAGACATTCTGTCCTTGGCGGTGACCATTGGGATAAATCCGTTTTCGCAAATAATTTGTTTTAATTAGTCTCACTTGATATAAAGTAAAATATTTCTTCTCACAAAGAAATAAACCTAAATAAAAATAGAAAAAACAACAACAACTAAGGGAGTATACAAAGTGATACTGGTTAAAGCGAAACCATGCAAAAAACGAAAAGCTTGAACAAAGACAATTACATGATCCTGGAACCTACACTGACTAACGCTGCACGTAGTTGTACGCTTTTTGTTAAAGCAAAGGCCCTGTGATTAGGTCACTGCGTTGGAATAGAACGCTCCTCATCTCTTGTTTATACGTAAACCTATAAATGTACGATTGCGATTCTCATGATTATGAAATCAAATGAAAGTGATGAGACCGTTAAGCCCTCGTGATGACACTTATGTTTGCTCTGTAAATCTGGGTTTTAAAATTTCAAATTTCAACTAATTAGTTTAGTTATACCTTGACTGAAAGACTGCACGATAATTTGTTTAGTTATACCCATACTGAAAGACCGTATATTAATTACCTTAGGGTCATTCCTTGAGTCGCTGTGAGCCAATTTTTAAACTAGACCTACTTTTCCTGCTGTTTTCTACAAATAATTCGTCAATTTGTTGAAACTCCAGATTGTGTTTATTTGTCACGAATGAGTGACAATATACGATGTACTTCATGGTCAAGCTTTTTAACGAAACAGGAATTTATGTTACCATAATTTTTCTCTTAGTATGACAAAGGCACGTCCATTATTTATAACTTGACTCTTTTGATGTCAGTAGCTTTAAGAGAGAAAGAATAGTTTTCTGGCACAAGATTTAAGATCGATACAAGCTTTGATTCGTAGTGTTTATCAAAACAGAATTTGTGTATTGTAAAAAATTGGAGTTTATCTCACCCGCAGACTGAGCTGACAAGGTTCTATTCAACCTTACCGACATGGGTAAATCACCCATCTGCGTTGTCATGAAATAATTAGGTTGACCTCACCTTGATCTGAAAAATATCGCTGCCGTTGCTTTACAAAATTGACCTAGAACTTTAACATTTGTGATCTTCGAAACCTGCCTTAACCAGTAAAATATTCATGTCTTACATTTGCAATTTTCATCGAATTGAGTCAGTGAGTACCAGACTACAGTCATTGACAGTTACTCAAAGTACTGTCGATGTGCACCTCACTGACCTCTTCTTCCAGTCACTGTAAACCAACCTTGATATCTCAAAAGTAATTTCCCACTGTTTGCGTCAACAGATTTAAGAAAAAAAAATCTGAAATTCTAAAGCTCGGGTCACCGATGAAGGGCTATGTGTATTGGCCACTTTAAATATTGCATTTGTAATGCTTATGCTAATTTATGCTCTGTTCGGACTAGGTGCCCATGCCGGTTCTTGGGAGCGGGCACTTAGGTGTCTAAAAGTAACGTCCATTTTGTTGCCAGAGTACAGTGCCTCGGAACGGGCACCCAGTCTGAACGGGACATTTTACCACTTGAATCAGTTTGATATGACGTCTGGGGAAAGAGAATAATGCAAGGTTTATACTCTATGACATAAAGAGCTCTCATCCTGTTTGAATATTTCTCACATAGCGGAGCTATGTGAGTGTGCCAGTATTTCAAAGTTTGTCTTACCGGAGTAGTTAAAGTAAAAATTAATCATCAGGCGCAGGAAAAACTTCAGGTGGGCCAAAGAACAGCCTGATTGGGACTTATAAGAGGGACTTGAGGAGTATACTATAGGAACACCGGGGAAAACATCGGAAAGTAAAATTGAACTTAGTGTTTTCTTGACAAATTTCCCGAATTCTGGCATTTTTTCCGCGTTTAACGGCGCCACACGATAACTTAAGAAACGATCAGCTCCCGTGCAAATGGAATAGGAATTATATAACTCGCCGACATTTTTAGACCTCAAATGTTCTTCTGCTTTGCAAAGGACGGAGAGAAAATGTACAGTGCTTTAAACGCACGTGCTAAGCAATCGTCACGATCATTATATCTTTGCGTTAGCACCCATGAAGAAAAGAAAAAAAAATTAGATCGAGACTCGGGGAATTCTGCTGACAGATAGTAAATGACTGAAAACGCTCTTCTAATTTAAGTTCAGTTAATTAATGTCTAAACTCACAACGATATTTGCAGCTTTCTTTTAAACCTCTTTGGAAACCAGCCTAAAGCGCCGCGGCATCCTTCCTCGTTCTGCAACTGAACGAAACTGTCCGAAGAGCTCAGCGTCGATTACCTTAAATTTACCCGCCTCTCAATGCCGGAAACTCAATTTGAATTACAAATAATTTTTTTTTAATTGATATTTATATTTGCACTGAGTCTTGCACGTGGAATGAATTTACGAACTACAAGAAGTTTCAGCGTCCTCTCTAGCTTCTATGCAGTCAAGAAAGCATATAATTTCGACCTTATTGCTCTGGATATGTTCCCTCTTGTCCAAGTCGGCTTGAATATTCCTCGGGCTGAATGGAGTGGTCCAAAATCCACGTTTAAGATTTATGCTCTCCATCTCCTCGTGACTTTTCTTCAGGTGAATAACTCACGGAAAGATGCATTTTGAATAGAAATCGGAGGAACTTCAGAATACCCGGTCACTTTTGAGCGTTAACAATTCGATTGCTTTTGTGCTCCCGAAGTCGAAGAATGATTAAAAAAAGAGAGCATTTAAGCTAGTGATCCCGCAGTCCCGCGCTCCTGAAGTCGAAGAGGGAATATATCTCGCAGCTCTTCAAGTCGACCATAGATTTGCACTAAAGGACTGCGGGACTGCGAGAGCAACTATTCAATTTGGCGACTTCCAGATTGTGGAAGCAGCTATTTAAAGACGCATATTAAGTTGCCGGGTATGCACACAGCACAGCGTAACACAGACCTTTAGTGACAGCAACCATGACAATTCTTCGTGAACGCGAGAAATTCGTACTTTTAGTTGTCTACTTAATGTAATTATTATTTATCTACTTATTTCTCCTTACATTTCTATACTTATATTTAATAGGATGTGCAATTAATTACGCTCTCAAAATTTGTTCTAAGCGCTCTTGTTCGTAGCCGTATCCTGCCAAAGAAAGAGAGTTTATATAGGAAAATGTTTCAAAGTAAACTCCTTTTCCTGGAGACAAGAGCACTGGTTCCTATCCTTCATACAGAGGCTGCAGATGACAGTACTTGCTGTTATTTTCATTGTCAGGAATCCTGACGAAACACTTTATGATAACCTGTTCTGCATCTGTTTTCCAACCAGGGGAGAGTGGCTCTTACACTCTCATTTCCTTCATGCTATTTGAAGCAGTGTGACCGAGGAGAATAAAATTATTGTAATATCTTCTTTCTCTCTAGAAGTGCGAAATAGTTCATGTATGTTCGTACAAGATTGTACATTTTGAAGATAAATACATATTATAGTGACCCCGTTATGGTGCTGTTTAAATTCTAACTCTGTAGCTTTTCTTTCGTGGTCTGAGATTGGCAAAAGTTGCTATTCTGGTGCCCAGTAGTGACCAGGACAGAATGTCTCCTTACAATATTAATTAGACAGGTGATGAGAATAGAGACAACTATCAATTATAAGATTACTAGTTGATTAACTAATAATCTCCTAATTAATAGTTGTCTCTCTTCTCAATAAAAATCAAGGCTGCGTTCGATCAATTTCAAAGTCAACCCTTCATCGGAAAAATCCTATTAATAATAATGAATAATATTTTACTGACTTCTATGGCGCAATTACCGATACAAGAATTTTCGCTTGCGCATTTCAATTAAATGTGAAAAATTCAACTCTACATAGACACAAAAAACTAACAAATGAAATGTTGACTATGAAGATGTGAAAATATAAAAATTAGATACAAAGAATTAAAAAAACTTTTGCGAATAAAAAATTCTTATTGGTTTTCTTAAACTTGTTTAAAGATTGGCTATTTCTGATAGAGCCCAGAAGATCGTTACACAATTTAGGGGCTAAACCCAACAGATCGGATTGGTGCATAATCCACGCAGCCTCAGCGATCCTTGCCAGCTGTTAGCTATTGAGCTACTGAGAGTTATATCTTGCTTCTTTTATGATTCCTCATCTACGCAGCATCACCGGCGCCAAGGACAGATTCAGTGGCATTGGTGCCCAAGATCATGACTAGGCGTTGGAGAGAAAATTGACACTGATTTAGCACAGAACGTAACTGAGCCCTATTCTTATTGGCCGAATTACACAGTGCAACCGTTGCTAACATGCAAGTAACTATAGCTGAAAAGTGCTGAATAGATAAGGTCAGACGTTTCCCAACCGACAAGCAACGAAACCAAGAACATTTGCATGTTATGATCGCGGGCAAAAGTTGTGCCACGTAGACCAGTATTTGAATTAACAATTTAATAAACTCAGGGGCTACACCGCTGGCCTGAAAAGGCATTACTTTTAGGCCTAGCTTTCCTGTTTGGTTTATCAGAATAGGCTATTGCTAAATTACCTTTGGTATCTTTTTCAAAACGAGGCCTAATGTACAACCATTCTTATAAATATGAGTTTAATTCTATGTGATTAACAAATGAATTATCATACAAGAGGATAGAGCACCAGGACTTTGAAAAAAAAGGCCAAAGATAAATCGGAAATGGGCTTCTGGAGCGCTTTTCATTGTTTGTCGAAGAATAAAAAGCAAAGTAAACCCAGTGACCAAAGGTTTACGTTTTCATTAGCCCATGAGAACTCAAAGTGGAAACAAGCCGACAAACTACTTAAAGCACGGGAAAACACAAATGACCTCGTTGTCATTGTGTTGAGTTTTGCAGCTAATTGTTGGAAAGGGAGGTACAGGTTTTCTGGACCAATCACAGAGCAAAAGTATGCAAAACCAAAGCCATCCCTGACTACTTTGGGCACTCAGTTGAATATTGCTCTATTAACCACGAGGATTGAAGGTAACTACCCCGTCTGAGCCTATAGGTTAAAAATGATAAGAATAACGATTTTTTTTCAGTGTACATAATCAATCATAATTGTTCACGATCAATTAACGATTTCCTTTGTTCATTTCTTTAAGAACCCACATTGAAAAGCAAAATATCAGCTACTTGCTAATGCGATATGGAATTTGTATGAGACACTCACTCTGTTTTTGCATATCTCTCCTTTGCAGTTGCATTGTTCTCCGCACTCCTTCCCCGCAGCTCTGCATTTACAGTTACCTTTACCCTTCGCTTGGGCGCACTTTTTCTTGGATTACAAGGGCAACCATCTTTTTCCTAAAAATGAAATAAACGTGAGTAATACTAAAAGACGTTCCAATTGTCTATCACTACAAACATTTGGCTCGTGAAGCATTAATGACCAATGACTGTTTTACGTCAACAAAAGTATTAAACTTGATAGGATAAAAAAGATCTTCGTCGTGAGTTTTGGACCCGGAGGAAACATATTGAGACCTAACAGGAATCCGGCACTCTACCAATAAGCCATAGACTCTGACGTCATTCAAGCCGTCATTACATTCATGTATAACAGCCGTACCGTGTATTGCTAGAATGTGCCGTGTCGAAAGCCTTCTTTTGTCTTGGAGGAACCTCATTCCTCTAGTTCTTTACAAGCTGAAAACTCACGATCTTTTAAATTCTTTTTTCACTCAAGTATTTCATCATTACTGATCCAAACAGTATCTCAGATAACGAAGTAGAGCATAGGAACAAAACGCTATTTTAGGATTACAGTTTTCTGCGGGCTCTTTATGATAGTTCTATCCCTGGACTGGAACTGATCGTCAGCATACTTTTCTTGACGCTTAAACACTTGTTCACAAGCCGAAATTATTTAGCGATATTTATTTCCGAGTCGGTATCCTAGTTGTGACACTTATTTTTAACAGCTCAAACAGTATCTCGAGCCTTCAGGATACTTCCCTCCATCTCCAAATACCTTCGCCATTTATTTGTAAATCGAACATTGGTAACAGCGTCAACGTATGGTGGGATCAACATCTCATGGATCGGGGTTTCAAAGAGCTCTGAAAAGAGAGCCCGATCGCATACAGTTTGCTCAGCGATCAGAGGTTCAGCGAGCTCTGAAAAGGGCTCCCGATCACTGAAAGTTTGTTGGACGATCGAGGATTCAGTGAGCTCTGAAACGGAGCTCCCGATATCACTTACAAATTGCTGAGTGGTCGGGGATTCATTGAGCTCTGAAAAGAGCTCCCGATCGCATACAGATTGCTGAGCGATCGGGGATTCAGTGAGCTCTGCAAAGAGCTTCCGATAGCATACAGTGTGCTGAGCGATCGGGGATTCAGTGAGCTCTGCAAAGAGCTTCCGATAGCATACAGTGTGCTGGTCGACTCACGCCATCATGACTTAGCTTAAATGAAGGTTTGACAGTTTGATGGCAGTCAAAGATACGTCATTCTTAATAATTATGTTCATCTGTTGTATATATTCAAAAGGAGGCGGATAGTTTATGCAACAAGAATATGGCTTAATGCCTTTCAGATGTTTGACTCTTTCAAAATTCCACAAAATGTGTTTATAAATATCGCAACTACTGCCCTTTCAGAAGTATGGGGCTTGACAATCCAAAAAGTTTTCGACCTTACCTTCTCACTTTTCTGTTCGCTTCTACGGCTGTTACCTTTTTTACTGGGTTTTTGCGTCGTCCAGATGTAGTTATCTATTTTGACAAAAAATCCAGCCTTTTCGCGTTTTGTAAAATCAGTGCATAGACGTGGATCGCTGTCTTTAATGTCTTTGGATGAAATAGGCACATTCATAATGCCTACTTCCGGGACGTTATTTCCTTCGCAAAAGTATTTCAAGTGAGCTGTGAGTTTCTTCCGGTAAATCATCGTTTGATGAAGCTTCTTTGAAAATTGAGTTGCTGATTGTCAAAAGTTAGGTGAATCATTACACCGTATCCAGCCGATAAGTATGACTGTATCATCCTTCCCGACGCCAATAGCATCAATTTTACCATTCCAGTGGTGTGTTTTGCCCGATTGTTTGTGGCTTGCTTACCCATCAATTTGTAGTTCAGAGGCTATGATTCTGAAATGAAAGCGCTCTTCTAAATCTTTTATAAACTTTTTTACTTCCTTCTCGTTGGGCTTTAAAGCAAGATCAGCTTTCTTCTCAGGCCTCTTTTTTATGTATTTATGTAGCCTACTGTGTAGCTCTGTCCATTTAACAGCGCTATTACTCTTATCCTTGCCGTTAGATGAACGTGTATTGGAAGTGTTCCCCTCAGCAGCATTGTCCGGTTGTCGGAAAGAGGACTGACTCAACGACAGTTTTTGCGGGCTGTTTTTTTTCCAAACTGCAATCGAGCATATTAAACATAATCAGAATGGTGGAAGTCTTAATTTTCACCCGGAAAACTAGAATATATTTCATCGTGGTAACAGTGAATTATCAGCAACTTTATTAACGAGTTTGGTAATATCGTAATTTGTTACTCACATCTACGGCTTTTATGACTCCCGAATCTTTGCTTGGTCTTTTACGTAATAAATCATCGTCGCTAAAATATCTCCTTAACCTTGGGGATTTCAAGTACTCTACAAATTTTTTTAATTTCCTCTCTTGTTCGTCTAACTTCTGTCCATCGTCTCGCCCTTTTTTATCCATTTCCTCCCCCGTTGCCATTCCTTCTAATTCCCTATCTCCGTTATACTGAGGAACGACAACTCGAGAACAGCGACAGGTTTGACTCAAAAGGTAAGTCGTGCGGCTTGCGTCGTTTGGGGAGAACTGTACACGCTTTATAAGAGAGCCCGATGAAATGAGTCTCCGCTAGTATCTGCTGGATTCTAGTTTTTCAATTGAGACTCCACCAGGTTCGAGTATCCTCACAAGAAACTGTAGGTGTTCTGAAACTAAAGAAAACATAATTTTTTTCAAAGTTCGTGACTGGGTGGTATTTTACAAATCCTGCGATTGAGACGGATTGATTAATTGGTTTCGAGAGAAGGCAATATTTTCCCATCCGGTCCGCTCTCAGCGGGCGGTATCGGTTTCGTGATGATAACGAGACGCTCTGCAGAACATCTTTATCTTCTTTGCAATTTGCTATTAATACACCTTTTTTTGCCGACTGGACAGTATTTTTAAACAAAGACTTCGGTCACGACCTTTTGCCGATAAATAATATCAATTTTATCTTCTCTCTCTGAAATAACTTAGGTTTTTGCCCGAAAATTGATTTTGAAATAAATTCTGTTGTGTATACTAAATTTGTTTTTAAATGCGGCTTGAAAACCATTTGTAATTTAATAATCCTCCTCAAAAAGTAACTCAGAAAGTTAAAACGAGAGACATTTTCAGTTAAAAATGACATTGAACAATGCGATTCTCGTTCATTTGATATCTGAATTCTCAAAACCAAATCGCTAATTTGTAAAACGTTGAGCGTGGCTTTAAGATTTCTATCAAATCACTTTCGCTTATTCATTTTCTTCGCAAATCCCTTGAATTTGGACATTTCTACAATAAATCTCTTAATTGAATCCGAAGCCCTGGATGAGTGAAAGTCGCATTTAAATCCCTTGTTTCAGGCTAGAAAAAAGCGTCCCATTTGACTCCAGTTTTTCCGTGGAAGAAAGACAAGATTAACACACGCCACTGCTGAAAACAAAACATGAAGACTAAAAACAAACATTTGAATGCACTTACAATTTTACGTCCTTTGGCGTTTAAATCTGAACATCGGTAAACCTTTGAAGAATAATCGTCTTTGGAAATGAACAATAATCCCCGTAAGATCTGTCAGTGTTGTTTTTTTTTTTTTTAAGAGAAAATCACCACTAAAGTCGCAGATATGCGAAGCGTGGACGGCTATTGTTAAGGGCTAGAATATGAAAATTTGTCACTCACTTAGATGTATGCAAATCGAAATATATTTCGACTTTTCTTCGAAGGAGTTATGAGTAATACTCGTTGCAGTCAAATGTATACAAATCGAAATATATTTCGACTTCTCTTCGAGGAAGTTACGAGTATAATACTCGTCGCAGTCAGCACAGGTGTAACCGAGTCAAAGAATATGTGTACCTTACTGCCAACCGATTATCAATTGTGTAGGAAAATGAAACTCATTTTATTTTCGTTTTTCTTCGCGCTGTAAAATAAGGAAATTGGCCTACCAGTTTGGTTTTTCATTTTTTCCCCGCCGAAATCGTCGCTATAGTCGCGGATATGCGAAGCACGAGACGACTATTGTAAGAGGCCAGAATATACAAACTTGTTACTCAGTCAGAGGTATGCAAATCGAAATATAACTCGTCTTTTCTTCGAGGGAGTTTGGAGTAATACTCGACGCAGTCAACACATGTGCGATCGAGTCAAAGAATCCATGTGCCTTAGTGCCAACCGATCATCAATTGCGTAGCAAAATAAACATCAAATCTTATTTGCAGTTTTCGCTTTTCTTTGCACTGTAAAATAATGATATTGGACTTCCCTTTTGGTTTTTGAATTTTGCATTTTTTAAAAAAACAAACCTGATTTAATTATTTTTCTGTTTTTCTTTTCCGATTTCGTATGGAGTTTCCAGAATGGATTACAAGCCGTTTTTGCTTTTTCTTTTTTTGCTTTGTCGTGAGTTGATTTTATTTTGCCACACGGAGTTTTGTTTTGAGCAAATTGATTTTTATTTTACCTGCACTTATAGATCACAATATTTTTGTTTTGAGTAAAATGATTTCATTTGACTGGTACTTATCGGCAACCGTACGTTTCCTTCTCGGCGGGGAAAAAATTAAAAACCAAAATGGCAGTCATATTTAATTATTTAACAGCGCAAAGAAAAGCGGGCATGTGAAGATGGGGCTCGGATTTTTCAATTACACTAAAGAAAAGCGGAAACCGAATATAAATTTCACTTTCATTTTTATACGCAATCGGAAATCGGTTGGCACTCAGGCACTCAGGTACGAGGATTTCAAAGCTCTTTGAAAAACTGTGAGTTTGACCATGTGCGTATACACGTTGAATACGAATAGTCCCTTAGACGTTTGCTCGTCCATCTTCTAAGGACACGGTTGGTTTCTAGAATGATACGAGCGAATGTAAATAGCGAAACTCTGAGCGAGACTTTGGGCGAAATTGTGAGGGAACCTATAAGCACTCACATCTACAAAAGCAGGACTCAAACGTAAGGTTAAACAAGTGTGTTTGAAACATCAGTAGCACAACTTATCAGTCCATAACATCCAACTAAAACACTCTTGTGGCCAAACAGAACGAAAGGCAGACAGAAGATTTATCTGATGGCAACAGAGATCGTACTTGAAAACTACAGGAACAGTGGGTCAAAGTCCACTCGTGTTAGCAAGCGTGGCGTCCACCGTGATATGCAACTATTAAGATTACCGTGGAATAAAAATGCAGGAAAATATGGAATGGAGGTAAACATGAAAACACTAGTTTAATTTCTGCATTTATCATCTAGTAATAGCATCATGTAGTGTCATCGATAGTTAAGCTGACGTGTATAGTTCAAAAGTACATTTCGTTTGTTTACTGACCTCTTACTCTGTTGATGCTGCATTCTGTTCGGCCGATGCACACACAACATTTGCTGTAGTAAAAATTACCAAGAAAAAAAACTAGAGCTATGAAACTTCTCTTGTTATTTTGGCTGATGGCGACTGTTATATAGTTTATTTCTGACCACTTGCAACCTGAGGCTGAATTATGGGTGCAGTTTAAGGTTGAGAACAGACGTCAGCATATCAGGCGCCTCTGGTAGCCGCTTCAGTCTATCGATCTCACCTTCCCACCCATCCCACCCCAGGGAAGACATCCATCAGACAGTAATCTCGTGTGTGGGAAATGAACGTCTCCTACCCGAACCCTGCAGGAGAATGTTAAAGAAAGGTAGCAAATTCTTCTCAATTATTTTAAGACCGGCGCACTATCCATTAGGCTAACTGGGCGAAGGTTAGTTCGCTTGCTTTTTCAGTTTTTAAGTATCTTGGTTCTGAGGCCCCTATAGTTACTATGGTGTAACAATTCGATCCAAAATTTAAAATGCGAATTCTCATAGCTGGGTATCGTCAGCTGATGCACCGTCGGACTGTTGAATGATGATCACGATCACTACACTGAAGAGTACAGGGGTGCAGCTCACAATCTATGTCATTTACGCTTCAAAAAGTCTTAAGTCATCCCTGTCTTCTTTCACAATCTTCGTGGATATGACGCACATCACATCAGGACCAGCATCTACAAATTTATCAGTAAGAAACAGACATTTCAAGTCATTCCCAGCAACATGGAAAAGTAAATTAGCTTTTCTCTGAGACATGCGTTTTTTCGACTCCCTCCAGTTTATGAATTCTTCTCAAGAAACCTTGGTCGACAATCGTACGACGCTTCCCATCACAGACACTTTGTTTCCAAAAGTATGCTCACCTTTTACTTTAGATCTGGTTAAGAAGAAGGGTGTCTTCCCCTGTGATTACATGGATTATTTTGGAAAATAGAAAGAGACATCACTACCTCCTAAGGAAGCATTTTTTTAACACACTCACCAAACAGCACATTTCCGATGAAGCCTATGCGCATGCTCAACAAGTGTGGAATGAGTTTGGATGCCGCACCCTTCGAGCCTAACACGTCGTATACCTGGCCATCGATGTGTTTATTCTCGCGGATGTGGTGGAGCAGTTCAGAAATACCTGCATGGACATGTATCAGCTAGACCCAGCTCATTATTACATCTCCCCAGGCTTGGCGTGGGATGCTGCGTCGAGGTATACACAAGTAGAGTTAGACACTATTTCCGACTACGACATGTATCTGTTTATGGAGCATGGTATTAGAGGGGGCATTTCCATGATCACCCATCGCAACGCCCAAGCCAATAACAAGTACCCACCCGACTACGATGCAAGTCAGCCATATTCATACATCATGTACTACGATGCTAACAATTTGTATGGATGGGCCATGTCTCAACTCCTACCTGTCACAGACTTTCAGTGGGTTCCCGAGATGGAGTTTCCCGATGTGATGCAAGTGGCCGACGACGCCTCCGAGGGGTATATTCTCGAAGTGGATCTAGAATATCCTGAAGAGCGGCATGATACACATAACGATTACCCCCCTAGCCCCGGAAACTAAACACATCACCCCTGAGATCTATGCTATCACCCTATTCCACTCAGTTAGGTGAAGAACTACATTACAAACCTGGTAAGTTCAAGAAACCAGTACCCAATCTGAATCACAAGAAGAAGTATGTGCTGCATTACAGAAATTTAAAGCTCTACCTCCGATTGGGAATGACGTTTGTCAAGATTCATCGCGCGGTTAAATTTGAACAGAGGGCGCGGCTCAAGGTCTGTATCGATTTAAACACACAGAAACGTATTCAGGCTAGAAATCCGTTTGAAAAAGACTTTTTTAAGCTGATGAACATTAGCGTCTATGGTAAAGCCATGGAGAATATACGGAAACATCACAACATTTGTTTTGCCACCACTCAAAAGAGATTTCACAAGTTGGTGGCTAAACCTTCTTATCATGAATGCAGAAAGTTTGTAGAGGATGAAGGAGAGACATGCTTTGTTGCCGAAGAATTGTTGAAGACGGTGCTAAAGAGGATCAAGCCTATTCACACGGGATTCTCTATGTTAGAATTGTCTAAACTGTGGATGTATCAATTCCACTATGATGTTATCCTTAAGCAGTATGGTCCAGAGAAGGATCGATTGCTGTTTACTGACACAGACTCTATGACCTATCACATTGAAACAGAAGATGTCTACCATGACATGAAGGAAAATGAAGATAACTATGACACCTCAGATTATCTCAAAGACCACCCCCTGTACAGTACCGCTAACAGAAATGTCATTGGCAAGTTTAAAGATGAAAATGCAGGTGAACCCGTCATCGAATTTGTGGGTCTAAGACCTAAAATGTATGCCATGACGACTGGGAAAGGACAGGAGAAGAAAACGGCGAAAGGAATCTAGAAATGCGATTCAAGGATTATAAGAAATGTCTCTACAGTGGAAAGCAACAGACGCATAGCATGGTACACCTCATGAGTAACAAGCATACCATCTACACCGAAGAACAAGCCAAAACCGCAATGTCTTCCTTTGATGACAAGAGGTATCTATTGGACGACGGTGTTTCCACCAGAGCCCATTGTCATTGGAAAAACAAAGAAAGTCATTTAGACTAATTGAATTCAGAAACATTTGATGAATTAGTGTGTTTCATAGATAGAATAGCTATTTGCTTCGCATGTTTTCTTTGTAAATAAATGCTTTTTTCAACTTATGATCAGTTTATTTCTAACTTTATGTGAAACGAGTGACTGCGTGAGAGTAATGAACCATCCCTTCAAGATTTAATACAATTTTTCTTTTGGTATGAGCAACGATTCAACCATTCTTATGATTGGAAACAGCCTCTCATAGATGTAAAATTTACCCATGGTAAAAACAGATCAAAATTTTATTTAGATCGAGTCATGGAGGAAATTACCTTTGGAATTCATATTCAACCGCAAAGAAAACCTAGCGAGAATGAAAATCTACTCATGTCTTTAAGTGATGGATTACTTACCGCACTTCAACTATGGTTGTGGATATATGATATGACTAGTGTATGTGAACTTACTCTGGAAGCCGAAGAACTCCTACCGTTACCTTTGACGAGATTTTTAGGTAAGCTTACCCAGATACCTGTATATGCATTTTTCGAACCGTCCCTACCCCTAGAAAGGACCTTGTATGCTATGTTCGATTGGTTAAGTTATCATTGGATGATAACGAAATCAGAATTCCCTAGTATGGAATTTAAAGTAATCCTCACCATCATCACGATACATAAAGAGGATGATCAAAAGGTATTTATTTACATTCTACATTTTTACAAAGTTTTAAATTTTTTACGTAATTAATCCTCTAATTCAGCTTTAACGTCTGATAGTGGTATCCTGACTTCCTCAGGTGGTGGAGGTGGTAATTCACGTTTATCTTTATCTCGTTCTATCTTTCTTTGCTCGTAGTTTGCACGATCTTTAGCTAATTGATTTTTCACTTCTAAAATCTTTTGACACAACACCACCGTTTTTAAATCATGACAGGCTTTGTCTACCATGTCTTGCTCCTCTGCAGTTGCCATCTTAGGAATGGAGGTGGAGTACAATCCTTTAGGAAACATGCCATATGCTTGATGTTGCTTTAATTCTTTCAGAATGCGCTCTTTGTATTCAATCCCTCCTTTGATAGTCATCAATTTTAATAGCTGCTCATTAAGAGCTATAGCACGAGTTGGCCGCGACTCAGTCATGTTTTCTCTATGAAGTGATGTCAGCTAATGAGAACTTTTGCAATTTTATCTTTTATAAATATAGATGAATAGGTGAGGGTATTTATCATTTACCGTGGTGTACTGGAGAGAGAAGGAGGAGTGGGTTTCCCTACGTATGCGATGACTGCAAGGAGGAGATACTGTATTATAAAACCAGCCTGACAATCATGACGCGAGAGAAGATCTATCGCACAAAGTCTTTTTAGAACTCTTAAAACTCGTACCTGAAAAGGAAAAAGCTGGAGAATTAGTCAGGGTGTATTTTAAAGACGCTAAAGAATTGTTAAAGGAATAATTTTGTGAAATGTTGAGTTTGTAATACTATTCCATGATAGTGTCATGTCACAAAATCACAATCGTTCACACACCCAGACCCACACACATACACACACACACACACACACACACACACACACACACACACACACACACACACACATATCCCCATTTTAACTTTGTTATCAATTTGATTCACGCTTTCAACTCACTTTTAGATATGAAGGTGTAGTCTGATCGTCCGGGTGAGTGTAGTCCTGAGAAGGACTGTTGTCGGTGGCAGTGACTGACGTTTCGACAACCTGTGCGGAAGTCATCATCAGAGTCAAGTGAATGTTTGTTGTCAGTAGAATGTTCTTATTCCAGTTCGTGTGAAATGATCGGTTGGTTTTGCCGTGATGTTATTGGCTGTAAGACTCAAGTGACGTAAGTCGGTCGTGATTGGTCTGTTTCGGTCTGTCGGTAAAGTTGGGTTGTTCTTTTTCGGTCGTTTGTGATGTTTATGTCGTGAATGAGTCGTTTGTATGGGGCGGGTAGTTGTTGACATCTGTTTAGGGGAGTCTGTTCTAAGTTAGTAAACCAGCTTTCTAGAGTCAGTCGTTGAAAATAGTCAGTGCTGTAGGTTAGGCATTGCGCAGAGTCCCAGTCAATGTTGTAGTTGGTAAGTCGATGGTGTTCAGCAATGTGATTGCTGACATCACCTTTCCTCGTCGCCCGTCTGTGTTCAGTCAGTCTTGTTGTGAGGTTTCTGCCAGTCTCACCGATGTAAGAGGCTTGGCAGTCGGAACAATTGATCTTATAAATCGTTCCCTGTCTGTTCCTCGGTTCGTCTTTGTCTTTAGCGTTGGTTAGTAACTGACGTAGTGTGGTGGTGGGTTTGTGAGCGACGCGGATATTGAAGGGTAGTAAGATGCGCGAGATGTTTTCAGACATGCCTTTTATGTACGGTATGGTTGCTGTAGTCATAGGGGTTGTGATTGTGATGGATTGTGATGCAGAACATCGAGGAACGCGCCCTTTCGACTTGCCGACAAACGATACCGCTTTGGTTACGTTACGTTTACGACACATTCACCGCCGTTCGACACGACGAAATTGACGCATTCCACAACCACCTTAACGAACAAAACACTGACATACAGTTTACCAGAGAAGTCGAAGAAAAGGGCAAACTTCCTTTTCTAGACTGCCTGGTAAGCCACAACGACAACTCATTACGAACGACAGTTTACAGGAAACCGACACACACCGACAGACTACTAGACGAGTCATCCTACAACCCTACATCACACAAAGCCACAACTATCAGAACTCTAACACGAGAATAACAACGAGGAAGAGAAACATCGAGTTTCCAGATGGGATTTGAGCCCACGACCCTCCGTGATCTAGTTTATTTTCATCTTTACATGCTCACTTTGGGGGCTGGTTGGCTGCATGTGATGCTTTAATGTGACAGCGTGATGCTGTTAGTGAGCTTCTATGTGCTAGCTGATGTTTGGCTGTGTAGCCGCGTGATGCGGTTCCAGTCACTACCCACTAATTGACCCTTGCTCACCATAGAGTCTCCTGTAGCTCAGTGGTTAGAGCATCCGACTAGATCACGGACGGTCGTGGGTTCAAATCCCATCTGGAGACTCGGTTTTTCTCTTATATTAAAAATTGTTTGTTCTCATCTTAACAACGAGGAAGGTATCGAAATTGGGCTTCCAATCTGAGTGTGCTCTAAAGAAAAGAAGCTTTTAACCTTACACTCATTGTGAGAGGTGTGGTGGCCTCATATTTAGTGTGCTCGACTCTGACTTTCATGGTGCCTTGCTTTACCCAAGTGTTCAAATGGGCACCGGCGAGTTTGATACGGGAGGGGGGGGGGGTACTTTATGGGATAACCTTACATCCCATCCATGGGTGAGTGGAAATACTCCTGGTCGCTTCATGCTATGGAAGCCAGAGTTAAGTGCAGGTCCGAAGAACTACTTGGCTCGTAAACAGACTTTACCTTAATGGCTAGTCCGTCATCTCGGTAAAGTCCTACGTTAATGTTAAGGCGCTGGAGTTGAGATTGGAGAAGGCTTCCCACGAGTTTGCATATTTCGACGCCGTCGAAGCTTCCCATGGTGACGTCGAATGTCGTGTTGCCTTTCTTTTGCCAGGGTTGGTTCTTGTGGATTAGGATGGAGCTTTTAGCGTAGATTATGTCTCTTTCGTCGGCAGTGATGTTACCGTAGTTAGAGGCAAAGTGGAGTGCTTTGTTAAGGAGGTCTTGGCTGACGGAGGGGTAGAAGTCTTCAATGTGGAAGCAAATGAAGCTGGAGAATTGATGGTCTTGAGCAGATTTATTTTGAACCAGTTAATTATGGATGCGGTGTTTTTCCATTGGTTGAGGTTGGATGTTTTTGCGATGTCGCTGGTAATACGGTCGAAGATGCCTTTGCTGACTTTGCCTATCTCTTAAGATAAATTGGGCGGGACAATAAGTTTCTTAACTGTTCCCGTTTGCTATTTTCTTCAAACATTATGTGCATGAAAAATTCAATTAGCAATTAGCAAGCCTTTTGTTTTGTGGAATTTTAAAAGAGAAATTTCTCTGAATCATTGATCAAAACAAATCGAACGAACGATGAAAAAGAAACCAAAAAAAAAAAAAGAAGAAAAATCTAGAGATACTAATTGTTATGACGATTATTAGTAGTATTACTCATTAACTTCCCTTGGGGTAAGTAAATTCTTAACCCTACGAGCCAATTTTGACTAATTTAAGTCTCTTGTATTCTATGTTGGAGTCAAAACAATTCCACAGTTTCATAGACTCCTTGAATAAAAACTAATTAAATGACTTCTGAGTTTGGTGTTTTCCCTTTCATTTGGCAAGTAAGAGTGAAGACTGTTACTTCAAAATGATTAAACAGTCAATAAAAGAAGAAGTCATGAAACGTCACGAAAATTGAAATCATTTGCCAAAAGCTTTCTTTTTGGAACTTTTCCCATATTTTTAACACCAAAACGAAAAAAAATATATTTGAAGGAATGAGAAATGCTCTAAATTTGAACGTGCTGTTTATTTGACAGGTGTGAAGAGCATTTAATCAACAAAAAGAAAAGCCTCCACTGTGCTCTGTTTTGTTTTAAAGCACAAAGGAAGCGATAGAGTACGAAAGAAGTGTAGGGAGAGACACGAGATGTAGTCGAGTGTTTCTATCCTTTTCTTGAGCGCTTTAACCGCTTCTTAAGTGTTTAAAAACAAAACAGAGCACACTCATGGCTCCTCTATTTGTTTTATAATGAGGAATCCGTTAAATTCCCAAGGCATTACTTTCAATTTTCAAATCAGTAACATGCCCTATACTCTCATGAGGCAGTCTACAATAAGCCAATCTGAATCTTAATTAGAATGACTCTAACCAATTGAGCTAACCGCCTCCCGGTTAGCTCAATTGGTTAGAGCGCCGGATTGTGTTGTGCGGGAGGGAGGTGGAGGGTTCGAGCCCCGGCCGGACCGATACTCATGGTCTTAAAACAGGTGAGGAGAATTTGCTACCTTTCTATAACCACAATCAAGAACTGGATAGATATTCTAGTCTTCTCGGATAAGGACGAATAAACCGTAGACCCCGTCTCCTGTAGGGTTAGGGGTAGGAGACGTTCATTTCCCACGCACGAGATTACTGTGTTGTGGATGTCCTCCCCTGGGGTGGGATGGGTGGGAATTGGCCCTGAAAAGCCCCCATGGAGAGGGGTCAACTAAAGTATGTATTCAACTAAATAAAGGCTGATAGTTTCGAAAGAAACTGTTTGGGGCTGCGTCGGTCGGAGTAACGAAATAACTTGGATATATCAACAAAGTTGAAGTGGTAAATTGGCCACCGTAACGATTACAAAAGCTGACGTTTCGAGCGTTAGCCCTTCGTCGGAGCAAATAGAGGAATTGTGGGTTGTGTGTGCTTTTAAAGGCAGAGAATGGAGCTACGTTATTAGTGGGAACATGGCAACGAGAAAAACAAGAATAAATTAGTGGAATGAAAAGCGTTCGTTGATCCCTGTGGGATTTAGACTGCCGGTTTGAAAGATGAGCTTTTGTTCAAGATTTTTATGGCTTTCCGTGCTACCTGAGGGTAAGGAAACACCGCAGATTGCCATATGTTGCTTAGAACGATTAGGTAAATTAAAATGTCTAGCGACTGGTTTCGATGTGTCCTTGTCATTCCTTTCCACGTCTCGAAGGTGTTCTCGGAATCGGTCACCTAGTCTTCTGCCTGTTTCGCCGATGTATTTATTTTTGCAATAAGGGCAAGTTATGCAATAGATTACATTGGCGGAGGTGCCTTTAAAAGCACACACAACCCACAATTCCTCTATTCGCTTCGACGAAGGGCTAACGCTCGAAACGTCAGCTTTTGTAATCGTTGCGGTGCCAATTTACCACTTCAACTTTGTTGATATATCCAAGTTATTATGTATTGAAGTAATCTGATTGGTTAAACAAGACTAAACTTGTCAAAAATGTCAAACCATCAAAGTTCATAGATCATCGAAGTTTGTTCACGATCTGGACTAGTTTCCAAAAAAAAAAAATAATGATGGTTGGACGGGCCGAAATTAACACTTTACTGGAAGTTTTTGGTCTAACACAGATTCTGAAAGTGAAATGTTTTGTGAAATCCGGCCTAATTGGAGCTCATAAAAACACGCTTGTTTTTCTGTTTTGTTTCGTTTTCTTTGCATGACAAGAAGGTCAAGACAGGAACACGAAAATTGCTCAGAATGACATTGCCGTAAAACTCGGCTGCTGTGACTGATGTGGCCTTCCACTCAACGCATCGGAAAGGATTCTAGAGCGAACTCATAGTTAAGTTCACCTGAAGAGCGGCCGATGTAATTTCTGAGGCTTTCTTCACTACAAGGATCGGAGATCACCATGATGAGTTAGCCGCGATGCACCTCAGCATGATCGCTGACGCTCTAAAATCGACATGATTTGTATGAATTTTAATAGTTATGCCATTTTAGATATATTTTCAAGTTTAATTTTACCAAAACTGTTTTGTTCTGTTTTGTTTTAAACACCAAACTATATCTACTAGGCAAGTGTTGGCTGTGTTCGATTTTTATTATCATTTATAATCTGACTGAGCATGAAACCCTTCGGAATTCAAGTTGTCCATTTTGTTTTCTCTTTAAGGATTTTCGTCCTTGCACTCGTTGTAATATTAGAAATCACGGCCCTTGGCGGGCCTAAAAACCTTTTATTGTTTCTTCTGCCCGCTTGTTTATTCCGAAATTTCACACATAAGCACACATAAGCAGATAGTGTAGAGCTTTAAATCAGCTCCATGCTCTATTTAAACAATAGAGTGTTTCTGTCGAGGAACTATCGGTAGGTAGTTGCTCCGCGGAAATTTGATGTTCTTAAAACAAATATATTTTCCTGACAAGTGAAGATTCGAGGGCAAATGTGCTAGTTTTAAGAAAATTAAATTTCCAAGGGGCAAGGGTCAGACCGATAGTTCCGAGACAAAAACACTCTATTGTCTCTATTGTTCACCACTAAATTTTCTTACGCGCGCCTGTTGAAAAACAGTGAAAACCCACTAGATGCAGATCAATCAAATATTTATTCATGCGTACAGGCTGTCACAATTGTCAATAATTCGCAACCGTACATTGGCTAAATAATATACTAAACCTGTCAGAATTGGAAAGTCACTGTTTTTCTGATCTTCCTAACTTCGCGGCCGTCAAACTATTCAAAATTTTTCACGGATGAGTACTATCCATCCGGGTATTTTCCGCGGACGGGCGCTATGGGCTGGTAGTGTCTCTCCACGGATGGACACTATCGCGTCACTTGATCATTTTAAACCAATAAGAATCGGAGAAAACTTAGTGGTGAACTATAAACTCTGATAAAGCACGCCCTTTCGACCAATGATAGCGCACGTTGTATCCAACCTCTCTCACAATTACAAATATTACCCTAATTTTTCAGCATATTTTTTGGAAAGCATAAGAGGTCGTATTTTCACTTTCCCAATTCTTCTCCTTTTTCCTATTTCCTCATAGCACCCTATCCTCGGGTATTGATGGTATGCCCAACTTTGATAAATGTGTCAGCCATAAACTATGAAAGCTTACTTTCATGGTAACTCACTTTCACGATCTGGAACTCCATACTCAGATTTTCATACTTTTTTTCCTTGATATAGCATCAACTCTACAAATATTACATTACAAATATTAGTTACAAATATTAGTTACAAATATTAGTTACAAATATTAGTTACAAATATTAGTTATATTGTCATAGGCTTAGTTTTCCACAGGGTAAAGTGTCTGTCTCGCACATGTACAAATCATTTTCCGTATCGATGTTGTCATCACAAATGTATGTTTTTTGTTCTATTAATAGCTTTGCTCTAAGTCTCCAGTATCAACTATTAGCAACAGCTTTGAATGAAAGATTACTTGGTAATATGACGTAATAACCTCATGTTTGTAAATTTAACAATATATTTCTTATTTAATAGCAAATGTACGTAATGTCCCACCACAGACTTTGCTGCCATTTCATAAAAAACCCTTTTACCCTTTTGACACTTATCTTCTATTTCAAGATGTTTATAAGAAAAGTTTCTTTTCCAAATGTTACTAGCTCCCTGTAAGAGTCCGTGGTTTTTTTTTTTGCAGTTGCTTGATAGGTGGCTAAAACAATTCAGTATTCAACGGAAAGATTATAGGTCAAGCAGACATCTTTTTTTGCCGATGGCAACGACATCTTTTTGTTTATCACATGTACTTCTACGAAATACATAGTATGTTTTTTTTAAATTCGGAAAAGACTGTCAAAGCGTACGATATAAATTAGTATTACAGAGAGATAGGGAATATCATTCCGTTATTCAAATGCTTAAGCAATATGTATGCCTCATACATTAAAAGGACCGTTTTTTACAATACTAGCAATACTTTTAAACAACTGTCGTTAAATAAAATACTTGTGAATACTTCCTCCTTAATTCTAGTCTATAATTTACAATTTCACACGTAAATATACCTAAATTTGCCGTAGCAACTCATTGGGTTTTCCTGCTGTTATACCAATTTGCAAATTATTTCCTTCCCCAAAGGGCCCGGGAGGGATCACAACTTTGAAAAAATCGTGCTTATCATTATCCCTTTATGTTGGTCGTCATCATTTGACAACACAATCTCGATGTTAAAATTAGTGCTACGTTCGAAAAGCCATACTGATTCCAGACTGTTACAGTGTAACAGGCGTCTTTACTGTTTGATCTCAAAATTTCACTGATCTCACTGAACATTGGTAAAAGAAGGTCAGTGAAGATTCGTATCAAAGGATTGATATGAAAGAACAAGCAAAACTCAATCCTAAGCTTCCAGAAGATATAATAATCTGGAATTGTTTCTCATCGTTTTAGGTTGCACAGTGTGATGATTGGTTTGTGCGATAACGGGATCTTTCCTTAAGACCCTGGTGAAAAAGTAGAACGAGTGAGACTCGATTTCTGAAAAAAAAAAATTTCTTCATTATCTCAACTTTTAGAACCCTATTTGGAATTTTTAACTATGAAAAAAGCGCCGAGCTCAGTTAATGTAATAGATGACCGAAAGAAATGATGGCTAAAAGTAAACCAAATGAAAAATAAGATGGGAGACTTCTTTTACTCAAGGAACGTAATAGTCACTTGACCATGACCAGCGTTGTTGTAACAACATTTATTGTCCTGGTTGTTTCCATCGTTGTAAGAACCTCCCCCACCCCCACAGGTGTCAAGACCATTACTTCCACTGCCTCCTCCAGAGTATCCTCCTCCTCCTCCTCCTCCTCCTCTTCCCCCTCGTCCTCCTCCTCCTTTCCCATAAGCTCCACCACCTCCACCAAACCCACCATCGACATCGTGAAACCTGGCTCTCCCGCCCACCCCTCCCTGAATAAATCCCTTACCACCTTCTCCACCACATTCTTTGGTTCCATGAAAATTATTTCCACTTCTTCCACTGGAGTTAAACCCGCCACCACCACCACCTGAAATACAACGAATATATTTTAAGATTTTCGTAAAAAAAAGCGAAACTATGTTTAAATGGCATGCTAACCCATTCGATTTTTGGAATTTTTTACCAGTATTTTAAAACGCCCCAATAAACCCATATCGGCTCTGCCAAACCTTATATAATGCATTTTAATTGTGCCGCTATCCGTGAGGTTGGATATTTGTATATATCTTTTGTAATAGCTAGTTGTATAAACTGTTTTGTCTCACTTTTCCTGTCCAAGATACTGTGATTTGATTTAACACGTTACCTAAATTGCAGGTTTATGGCTAATAAGTATTTGACCCGTACGGCCCCGCGCGCTTACCCCCATTAAAAATTATAGTGAAAGCTGACGTGTGTAAGGACGGACGGGTTAATGAACTGTGGGTTTCTTATTCTGACACGAAAAAACAAAGGAAAAAGTTTTTCCTGTAAGATATTAATCGTGATTGCTCAGGGAGCGTGTGCTCGTGCATCGCCTCCTATTTAGGGCGAAACCAAATTTTCGAGATGGTTATAAGATAAGATGCTTGTTAATTATGTTTGGTCGGGCTGGACGGGAGGGTATTTGGCTTACGCCCACGAATCGAAGCACGGTCTGCGCCACATTCGGTCCGTGCGTCATGAACTCGAGCCAAAAATTTTCCGTTCTCCCGCCAACACCGCTGCTTTGACTCGTCTTCACAGTAAATATGACCTATACGAGGATCTCAATGGGCTTAACCGTCAATCGCCAAATGGCCAAAATATTAACGGTAAACCTTCAAAAACGCAATATTTTTACCGTCAGCCGCCAAATAAGCAAAGCAATGTTAGCCGTCAAATGTCTGACATATCCCTAATTAAGAAGTATACGATTGCCTTAATTAGGGTCAAGTTTTATTGTTTAATTTTTAAATAATCTTTTTGATGTATCAAAAAAATACATTTATGGAAGTCTTTTAACCTCTATTCGCAAGTAAAACTGGTTAGCGACAGAACTGACCTCAGGTTTGGAAACATTTCCGGTGTCGTAAAACCTTAATCAATTATCAATAAAAGGTGTCATGAATTAACAGTTCTTTACAAACACGTCACCATGAAAATTAATTTTATAGCCAAATTCGTGCGTTTAGTTCGTTTTATAAATAACATCCCTAAAAATTAACCGTCAACCGTCAAATGACCTAAAATATAACCGTCAACCGTCAACATCGCCCTCTCCTCACTGTTGAGACCCTCCTAGACGACCCTCGATGACGAGCTTGCCGACCAAATTATGACACGTCACATTTTCTGAAATTACATGGCATTCTGAAATCTCGAGAGACTGAGAAGGATAAAGACGCATTAATTTTAACAACCCGAAAGCTTATCGGATACCAGTGGTCATTACTCAGAGACATCCAAACACCGCGGCTAAGCATGTGTAGCGAGACCGCTGCCTTGTTTTAAACACCAGACAATTGATCTCAACTACAACAAGTCAGGAAAACCCGATATGCGAGATTGCTGTTCCAAAAGTTCTTTTTTTGATATATGGATATTTCAGCGCACCGCAGATGTTTTTATTTATTTCGAGATATTTATATTTTATCCGATATTTATTTAAGATTTATGTGCCCACGATGCATATTTAGAGTTATGGTGTACGCGGAAAGTTTGGAGAGCACAAGAGAGGAGTTGCTCGAAGCGCAGCCTGGAGCAACTGTAGCGTTCGCAGTTCACAATGCAACACTAAAAAAAATATCGGCCGTTGAAGAAAACTAAGGGGAAATTTTCTAAATTTACGAGTTCTATGTAATAGATTTACCTCCTTGAATTGTTGGTTACCAGAATTAACGATCAGAAATTGCGTTGCTTTGTGTTGAAAATCTTAAAAATTGTACGATTTCCAAGGAAAATCATCTATTGAACAACACTTTTGCGACGTACATGCATCAGCTCTTCAAAATAATATTTACCCCAATGTCGCGAAGCCTCAGTTGAAGTTAAAAAACTCAGTTTTGTTTTTCAGCCACATTCATGCATCGCGTTTGGCAAATAAAGTATCGTCGATTCCAAGACTAATTCCGTTGCACAGCTACATCCTGATTGTTTTTCGAAACAATTATCATTTTAGCACATTTTCTTTTCAAATAGAGCTCCAAAAGGTTCACGGGAAAACAATCTTGAAAGTTTTGAAACCTAGCGGGTAAACTCGATAGGAAATTTTCGCCGACAATCACATCAGTCTGAACCATCTCTATCAACCATCCATTTCTTTTTCATAAATTATAAGCCAATGAGAGCGCTCGCTATCATATGGTACTGAAATAATATAAAATTAACAGCTAAGACGTAAGAAAACATTACAATATACTCTTACCTGAACCATGATCATCGGCAGTCTGTGTACCATGTCCATTGCCCCCCTCTGACCATGATTTGTGTCCAGAATTCCCTGTTGTGCTCGTGCTGGCGTCACATCTTTCATGTCTAGACCTAACTCCACATACTCCTCCTCCGCCCCCAGCTATTATCAAAGGTGTGTTGGTTCCTCTCACCACAAACGTTCCTCCACCACCTCCAGAAGACCGCTTGAATGTGTTTATTCCTCCTTCTTGACCAACAAGTATCTGAATGACTTCACCCTTGTTTAAGCGGAACGTTCCAATCATTCTTGCTCCTCTTCCCCGGTACTGAGTGCTGTTAGTTTGTATATCGTACCCGCCTGCAGCTGCTATTGCTGCTATTCTATAGTCACCAGTGTGCGGCACAGTCCACTGTTGAACACCGCTGGACAGAGTAACTTGTCCGTCATGATCCTGTCCTGTGTAGTGACGGCCCAGCGCTGTTGGTCCAGTTCTTCCATGGGCGTTGAGATTTGTAAAAACGGCCTTGAAAGCTGAAAGGGAAGAGTTAAGTTATCCAAATCGTTATAACCATAATTTTTATAGCTTTTTCCTTTAATTGGAGGTAAATCTGCATCTGCAAAAAGGCCATGGAAAAGTTAAAAGCTTGTAGATTGATCCTTAAAACTACTCACCATGAATGCAATTATTAAGTTATTTAATATATATATATATATATATATATATATATATATATATATATATATATATATATAGGAAGTCTGCAAGTCGATTTTCGCGTGGAACAGTGCTCAATACGTTGAAGCAGAGCAGAATAAATATTATGAGAGGAAAAAAGGACGTAACTACATTTCCCGACAAGCCTGTTTCGTGAATCGCTTCACTCTTCAGGGAAAACAGGCTTGTCGGGAAATGTAGTTACGTCCTTTTTTCCTCTCATAATATTTATATATATATATATATATATATATATATATATATATATATTGTGGGAGGAAAAAGACAAGTAAACTACAAGTTCATCCCTACAAGCCTGTTTCGTGGTCGCCCACTCATCCGGTACTGATGAGTGGGCGACCACGAAACAGGCTTGTAGGGATGAACTTGTAGTTTACTTGTCTTTTTCCTCCCACAATATATACTTCGCTCTACTTCTATGTATTGAGCACTGTTCTACGAAAATCAAGTCACACTTTATATATATATATATATATATATATATATATATATATATATATATATGTGTATATATATAATTTTTTTTTATTCGATCATTTATTCAATTCATTGTCTCTCAATCGACGTGTACCCGCTCGTCACGACATATTGTCCCCCGAAGGAATATCAAGCTTCACATCTAATTGTAGTTGACATGTTGTGTCGGTCTTCTTTATTAAAACAGATCGCTTATTAAATAGGCCTTCAACTAAAACTGTCGGTTTTTTTCTCGTCATTTCCAAAGGTTACGGAAGTCTTTATACTTCTCTAAACTTTTCCTTTTTAAGTTTGAAATATCGATAAACCCATCCTCTTAAAAAGCCACTCTTGGATTTCTAACTTATTGCCTCTGGAAATCGGGAAAGCGAGATTTATCAATGCTGCTGGGCTAGTCTCAGCCCTTTCTCCCATTCCCCTAGGCTTTTCCAGGCGCTATTGCATTCACTTTTTCCGCTTTAGTGCTCATGAATAACTGATGATGTCCAACCATTCTGCATAAAAATGTCCGAGAGTTGAGCAAAACGTAAAATTTGATTTAGCGTCCGGGGCTATTGAGCCACGGAATTTAATTCTTGGTTTTCACGTGACGTCATCAACTTTAGAAACAAGGAATTATCGATCCTTATGAGATTTTAGTTTAGTAAGTTAATAGAACAGTTGAATTCTTATCTTTTGACAAATTTTCAGTTTGATTGGGTTTTTCTTGTTGTGATAAAGCAAGGTTAAATTTCTAAGCTATTGCTTGACACGATATTAACATACTGGCACGTAGGTTAAAGAAAAGAAGAAATGGATAGATAGATAGATGGATAGATAGATAGATGTTTAATCAACTCTTCTGCAGGCAGAGCTTAATAACAGTGTAGCATGTACACAATATAACAATGATATAAATACCCCTGAGAATATTTGAGCAATTTCTCATGTAGGAATAATTTAAATATGCGTTATTGACCAAGCGTGAGGTCAAAATGGCTGGATATTGGCCGAGTTCTTTCTTTGCATTTTTATGGACCGACACGAAGTCGAAGTGCATAGAACTGTGAGAAAAGAACGAAGCTAATATCCAGCTCTCTTGACCGGACAAGCTTGGTTAAAAAAGTATTTATCATATTGCAAAAGATTTCGCTTTATTAAGAGTTAAGAATGCCTTTTTTCCCTCGAGATCTGGGAAAGAAAGCCAATTGTGTTTGTTGCACAACAAACTCACAATAATCGTTTCTATTTTCTTTGTTCTGACTATCTTCTGTCGCTTTTTGCCTTTTCGTCACCGAAATTTTCCCAGATTTACGAACGTAGTTCCTATTCTTTTTTTTTTTTTCATGCGCGGGATCGATGTGGGCAATCCTGAGCGCACAAGATGGGCCCATCTTGCCTGCTCGGGTAGCCAATCAGAACACAGGATTTGCTTCATCTTGCCCACAGGTGCTGCGTGCGATGTAATGAATAACCCTTAATGAATCATATTTCAAGAGCATGCACGACAATTTCATTACATTCAAAACGTTATCATAAATAAACCGTCAAAGGTTACCCCTTATGAGGAGAACTTCATTGGTACAGAAAGTGGCGAATCTATCTGTCTAACTCTGGGTCTCTCTACAAGGAAGCAATCCCCTGAGCGAAGATTGTAACCACGAGGAACTACTTCCGCCCTGTAGAGAGACCATAAAGGTTCAGTATTAGGAAGGTCCTTGAAAAACCTGATGCAGGCAAGATACCTGCGCTGACTTAGGGTAGGGAGAGCAGATAAAACAAAGGATTCCTCAAAACCATTATCAGGAAAGATTATCTTTAATTCCCTCCTCTGAATGGCTTTGATAAGATCTACATAGGTAATGCATGTTCACTAAGAGATCTGATGAATGAACTATGTTCTACACTAGGTCAGTATGTTAGGGCTCTGACTTCTTAGATAATCTCAAAGCATGCAGCGTTTTGTTAGCTCTTCAAACAATATACCCAACATGCAGATTCCACTTATGGTCCTGAGATATATACGCCCCTTAGAGCTAGTAACCTGAGACTCTTTCTATGTCATTACCTAGTATCTTAATGATATCTGGAAGCATAGATTGATGTTTGTTACGGTAACTGATTACCGGCAGAAAGATTATAACCTCGCCATTTCCACGAAACACAATTTATTCAACTGCAAACAGCGGGAGATAACCTAACACGAGCTGGCGACTACTCTTGGAACAATCCAACTAAAATCAACTATGTACTTATCTACGCTTATCTGACCACAAGCAAAGTACTGTCCTTCTCTTTGGCGAAATCTCCTGAAGACTTCCTTTGACTTATCGCACTCCACGGTAAACAGCTCTGGACTTGACAGCAGAATGTCAGTATCACATCCGAACGGGAAAATCATTTCACTTGTCACTTGTCACACAATATCGCTTGTAGATCACAAACAGGGAACGAAGTCCCAAATCACCACAACAACCTGACTAGCGAGCTGCTTAAATAAGGGTTCGATGGGTTCTTATCTGGGGCAGATAAGAACCCATCGAGTAACAATCTGAGATCTGCTGGTAAGGAAAGGATAGATCCATTTGACCTATTAAGACATTGCTCACACCCAGATGTTTAAGCTCAAGTTGTAACTTACTATGATCAACTAGATCAAATCCTTTACAAAGGTCTGCAAAATAAATATTCGAATATAATTCCCAGGACAATCAAGAAACATCAGTATTAAATGCACGAGACAGAATAATGCATGGATTATTGACTTTCCACCGATAGAAAATTGTTTACAGCCAAGCCTATTCCTTACCTGCTTAAGAGCAGCCGTCCGTAAATATCGCATGGAGGTGTGCAATATGAATAAAATAAAAAATATCCAAACTTTGCCAGAATATAGATCTGGATGAACTATTTGTAAAAAAAAAATACTTTGAGTTCAATTGCATTTTTATTTATCGCGAACTGTGGCAAAATCGGTTTTGCGGCTCTCACGTCAGCTTCGCGAGGTTTAAACAACCATTAATTGAACGTCGCTTGAAATAAACAAAACAGTAAATGTGACAAAATATTTTTCTAATGAAAAGAGCACGTACTTACAAACAGTCTAAAGTGTTCTTTGTTCGATTCCTTTACAATCAAATTTTTTGGGGGAGTTTTTCGTTTTTTCCAATATTTCACTCATTTTGGCGGACAAGAAAATGGCAAAACTGAGAGGGTAAAATCGCACCTTGGTACATGGCATGGAGTTATATCAAGCTAATGCAGCAAACGAACAAGGTTTCTTCTCTAAATAACTCAAATAAATTTTTTTGGGCTACTCAAAGTACGAAATTTGAAAAGTGACTCAGAGGTCAAAACGCACCATTCCTTGTCACGCAATTGTAGGTGAAAAATCAACAATGCGCGCGTGGAAAAGATAACAGACCGCTTTGGGAGCGAAATATCGTTAGCAAACTGAATAAAAAGTTAACTTTGTTCAACATTTGTCGTTTCTGCTGCTCAGCTTAACTGAGATTTAAAACTTTAGCGGTTATTTTGGAAACAAAACAACCCAAAATGTAACAGGGTCTAGTTCGAGGCGGCCGAGGACGGATACAAACCGTAAAATGAGTGTTTGCCATATTTACACTTTGATTTGAGGATTGTTTAGAAATTTGTACCTACCGTGCATCAGCGCCAAATGTTGTTTGTGTATTCGCTGCCGTGAACTGTCCTCCGCTGTCTCGAAATGTCCAGTAAGGATTGCGTGACGGGGAGATCTTTACCACAAACAGTGGCACTCTTCCTTTATATTCAGTATTATTACTTTGGGAACGTTGAATACTGCTTGAACGTTTTTTGAACGTATGAAAATGCTTGTAATAACTAAAATCATGTCTTTATCCACTATCGTCACCACGGTCAACAACTTAGTTTTCTCATACTTTTATTAATGAATAAGGCAAATAGTGTGTTTTCGCACATTCTGCTGTGACGTCACCAAAATTTAGCGTCCGCCATGTTGGTGGAGTGAAAAGGGTGACGTGCAAGTGTTTACTTAACTATTACAGTTTCATTACTTTGTTTGAAGTATGTCGCAAAATGCCTGCTTTTTGCCTAATTATAAACTGTTCCAACGACAAATCTAAACGTAAAGATCTTTCATTCTGTCGTGTACCGAAAATTATTAAAAATCAAGGCGAGGAAACGGAGATCTTGTCAACTGAACGCAGGCGAAGATGGCTGTCAGCCATACGTCGACAAGATTTAACAGACCGAATAATTGAAAACGATCGTGTGTGTGGAGACCATTTTCACTCAGGAAAAGCAGCTCCTTTGTGGGATAAGTTTAATGTTGACTGGGTGCCTTCTCTTAACATGGGACATCAAAAATCTGTGATAGACGAAGCGTCGCTGCAACGAAGCCTTGAAAAAGCAAAGAGAGTCGCAGAACGAAGGAAACGTACACATGAGAGCACAGAAGAAATGGCCAAAGAGAAGTCAAAAAGAGTGAATGAACCTGGCGTATGTGTTAAATATTTATTCCAGTCTACGACTACGGACGTTGAAATGGACGATATCGAGGACCTCGCTGAAAATTTGCCAGATAACTTGAGAAATGCCGTAACACAAACAGCAGTTTCAACGACAACAGTTGGCATTCAGACAAGTGAGACGCATAATTGTATGCTTCAAACCGAGTCTTTGTTTCTTAATAAACAATGTTCTGACTTTGATGAAGCTTTTTTTGTTGATAACAACGAGAAAGTAAAATTTTACACTGGTCTACCTTCCTTTGAAATTTTACAAAAAGTCTTCTGTTTTGTTGAACCTTATGTTGACAGACGTCCTCAGCTTTTGTCTAAGTTTCAAGAGTTTGCAATGGTTTTAGTAAAATTGAGACTTGCTGTTCCTCATCTTGACCTTGCGTATCGTTTAAAAATTTCATCTGCAGTGGTTTCTCGAATTTTGTCTGCTTGGCTGACTGTCATGGATGTTCGCTTAGGTCCTCTTGTCAAATGGCCAGATCGTGACGAATTGTACGCAACCATGCCTAGATGTTTCCTGGACTCATTCGGACGCAAAACCACAGTTATCATTGATTGCTTTGAAATTTTTATTGATAGACCGACTAATCTCCTTGCAAGAGCACAGACTTTTTCAAGTTACAAGCATCATAACACTGTTAAAGTATTAATTGGAATTACACCACAGGGTACAATTTGTTTTGTTAGTGAGGCTTGGGGAGGGAGAACTTCAGATAAATTTTTAACTGAAAACTGTGGTCTACTGGATAAACTTATACCAGGTGATTTGGTTCTTGCAGATAGGGGTTTTACCATTCATGAAAGTGTTCAATTTCAGCAAGCCCAATTGAACATTCCTGCATTCACCAAAGGTAAAGACCAACTTGATCCTGCGGACGTGGAACAGACAAGAAAAATTGCTTCTGTCCGAATACACGTTGAAAGAATCATTGGTTTGCTTAGACAGAAATATACCATTCTTCAACAAACTTTACCAACTGATTACCTAATTTGTCGAAAAGGCGAATCTGTACCTCTAGTTGACAGAATGATTAGAATTTGCTCTGCACTAGTAAACCTATGCCCTCCTACTGTACCTTTTGATTGACAGCCTAAATAGTAACAGTGAAACTATATTAAATTTTTGGTGGTGAATTTTTCAAATTTCTAACAAATGAAAGCACCAGAATTACGGCTGTGTGACTAATAAATATAACTGTTATAGTGCACTATTCTATCCTTGCTTACACAACATGCTGTTGCCCAGTAGTAACCATGTGGAAGTTCTCAGATTTAACCACCAAAAATTTAACATAGTTTATGAAAGTCTGTAATAATAATGCAAAAAGTTTGTTTCATTTTTTATTCATGGAATGGAATGTTTAATTATTTTAAGTTAGTCAATACAATTTTAAACTGAATGTGGTATCAGATGTTATGTGCTTTCGACTGTGGGAAAAGGGGTAATGAGACAAGCTTTCAGGCAAGCATACAAATGAAGTCGCATCTTTGATACATTAAGTTGAGGAATATTTGGGTCCAATGTGTAAACAAGACTTGTTGCAAAAGCAATAGCAAATACACCACAATCTGAACCATTTGATTGTTGCTGTATTGGTACAACATTGATTCCTTGGAAATCCTCTCCAACTAGACTCTCTACTTGTTGTTCAAGATCATCAAGTATAACATCATTGAAAAGGCTGTCATACAAATTTACAACACCTTTTTCACAGCCAATTGAACTAGCACACACCCAATGGTTTCCCCCAGTATGCAAGATCTGTACAAAATCTCCATGAACCTTGTCAAAGTTGTGGCATGGACCCAAGCTTGGACGTTGAAATCCTTGAATATCTGGGTTAACTTGCTTTAAAAGGACATGAGCTTGTTGAATGACAGTATTTTCCAACCAGCCAGTAGATGATTCTATAACATCGAAGTCGTGATTTGTAAGTGTTGAAATGATACTGTATTTATCCACTTGCTCAGTTTCTCTAGTACCAAAGTAGACAATCTCATGATCATTATGAACAGAACTCTCAGAAGGTGAAAAAGGTAGATTTGAATTTGTAGCTTTAGGTTTGATAGATTTAGTGGAACGAATGCTGTCCAATTTGCAGAAGTTACATGCCCAAGAAGATTTATAATTATTTGGGTATCGCTTATATGACATGCACTGTAAATGAAAAAACTTCCCATTAGAACAACTATCATTGTGGCATTTCAGCAATTTGTCATCAGAATTTGCTTTCCTTTTACAAACACAGATACTTTCCATTGACAAAGCTTCTTCAAATAAATTAGGAACTTTATCATGTGTCTTTAACCCTTTCTTACCATGGCCAAACTTAGGTAATTTTCTACAATGTGGACATAACCATGTCTTTGCAACATTTTTCATGGAGAGACAGGCTAAATGGAATCGGGAAATGGGACACTCCGGATTTGAACATGTTGCAGTAGGTTCATTTGAGGTCCTCCTGCAGTAACATTCACCCCCACATGAGACAGAACCAAGCTCTTTCTTCAAATCCATCTTTCGCGTGTACCATCTGCCAAGGACTTCAGGTAATATGCAGGTCCTCCAAAACAAAGAAAGCTTTGCCACCTGCAAAGCAAAATGTTCAGAATCTGGAAAAATTCTCTCCTGAACTAGCTTGGAACCATTTTTTGAAATAGAAAAAACAACAAAATCACAATAGGCCCTTTTGGTTATGTGGAGTTGTTGCTGGACTTGGTAGTAGTACGAATGATTTTTCTTTAAGGAGAATTTCTCACCATTCCATTGAAGACAAGATGACTTCTTCTCACAATAGTTCTTGAAATCAGTTCCTTCAATGCAATATGGGCACTTTACCTCACCACAGCCATATCCACAACAATCACATTCACATAAAAAATCAGGGGTGGCATGAAGAAAAGGATGCTCTACATCAATAAATGTTCCACATTTTGTCACCTTAAAATTAGTATGACTCTGCTTCATATGAGTTTCATATGCTTCTATTGCAGTTTGCTCATGCTTACAACCATGGATTGTTGCTGCTGTGCTGAAACAAAAAAGATGTGGATAACAAATAGATTTAATTAGAGACTGGGATGGCTGTGATGGATCTGTATGAGAGGCAGCACGAGACTTTGAAGCACCAATCCTACAAGCTCGGTATCGATAAAAGGCATTACTTTTCGTTTGCTCCACGGTTTCTCTTTCAATCAAGGCAACTTCTTCAAGACTGATACTAACTTCAACTTTGTAGCATTCCTTTAGAAGATCAATGTAGTTAAGCTGCAGGAATTTGGGATCAAACAAATCTGAAAGAGGGTTGATGCCCCTTGTTTTAGAAATAAACATCGCTGCATATGACTTTTCCAAACTCAAGCAAACAGGCTTTACTTGGCATTGACTGAGCGATTCATAAAATGCATCAAGCTCCTTAAAAGAGGGTCTAGGTGGAGGGGCCTTTGGCTTGCGTGGCGTTGCAGAAGCACTTGCACCGCTTGATTCCAAGGAAGCACTCAAACTCTTGGTATCTGCAGCACAATTCAAAGAATTAACAGTCTTGTCAAGATCAGACTTCATTTTCTTCGCTGATGTGAAATTAATATCCTTCACTCTTAAATAATCCATGCTTTTCACTGTAGCGGGCAAAATCCAAGAGCATTTAACTTGGGTGCACGCGAGCTTCTCGTTTAACCTTGTCGAAACTTCTAAGTAAAAAAGAATACTGGCAATATGCGAACAGCACTCTCCTAAACCCGCCATACATCCATGACAATGCGCAGAAAGAACAGTCCCATCTTTAGTTGTGATTATCCAAAGCTGCACCGGTGGTTCATTCATTCGCTGTGAGTGTCGAACTTTGCCAATAACCACGTATTTACCACTAAAAATCTGACCTAAAATACTTGTAATAAAGCCGGATACCATTTGGTTGTAGGCTTGCAAGCCTCTAAAATTTTTAAATTGATCTTTGGTATAAAAACTTGTCTCTAAAACAAGATACGATACAAGATCGAGTGGTTCTACGCGGGGAAGGCATTCGGTACTCAACTTTTCCTCTGGAATAAAGAGAGGGTCTATTCCAATAACAGATATTTTCTCAATATAACGCTTTCTAACAGCACTGTCGAGAGATTTTGCATATTCAGACAAAGGGATCTCATGAATAATTCCTTTTTCTGACTCACTGTTTACGTTTTGTTCCGCATGACTAGTCGCCATATTGGGTCTTTTACTCCACCAACATGGCGGCGTATGAAATTAATATATGCCGTGACGTCACATGAAAACACACTATATATAAACTCGGGAAAAGAAAACTGAAGCAAAATTACATGTACAAGGCCTTCAATAAACATCGTTAGGTAGCCTCTCGAGTTATCTTATTGTTTATACACTACATAACGTCAACAGAATTAATAAGAAATCGTGAAAAATATTGAGATGTTACCTGCCCTGGTGAGAAGAAAATGTGCCTCCGTTTTCAAAGTTCAATCAAAGCAGTTGTATAACCTCAGGTGCCTCTTGACGTTTCTTCTCGGCATGCTTCTATCCCCTCGCATAAAGCATCTGTCGGGTTACACCACTGCATCCACAAGGCCCTCCAACAAGTTCAGAGTCGCCACAGATTGACATTACATATACACAGCTGTGTAAAAGCGCACCGTGGTACAGATAATCGACGCAGAAGTACTCTGATTGTGTGTCACACGTGAAGAAGTTCATTTTATCTCTTTATTCTTCGTTTGAAATCACGTGACTAGAATTGACTGCGTAATAGGGGACGCCATTGCTGGTGGACCATAGCACCAATTCAAGATGGCGGACGCAAACATTTGTACCAACGATGGTGTAGCTTTCTCTCAAAAATACTTGTCTTTGGCTGGACCTGCGAGAGCTAGATATCGTCAGAAAGTTAATTTATGTCGTTTCGACCCATATCTCTTAAAGAATAGCGAATGTAGAGATGATTTACGATATTTTCCGAGCATCCAATATCCGGATATTGTAAACTATCTCGTCCTCCAAACCTCGTGGGAAACAGGAGAAGAAATGAAGGCGTACAAAGCTTTAGACGCGTATAATTTCTTTGTTTCCGGATGGGTCAATACTGTATTCACCAAGAAAGTCGCTGAATCGAATTCAGTTGTTGTTACCGCGAGGGTATATCACTTGCAAAGAACCAGAACAACACCATTGAGCACGTGGCTTCTCGCCGACGTGAGTGGTGAGGTAATTCTAGGACACTGTGATTGTATGGCCGGCCTCTGCGAAGCATGTTCCCATATTGCTGCCCTGTTAGTCGCAGTTGAAGCTGGATATCGAATGAGAGACTCGGTGACATGTACTGGAGAAAAAGGCCAATGGATAATGCCGAGTTATGTTAAAGAGATCTCGTACATGCCAGTCAGTGACATGGACTTAACTTCGGCAAATAAGTTACGAAAACAGCTTGAAGAGCCAGACGGGTCCAAGCAAAGAGCAGAAAAAAAGCGGCCTCAAATTGAAGTGACTACTGCATCAGAGAGAGATAACTTTTTCAAAGAAATATTTAACTACGGAAAGTCTGCCATCCTTTCACTGACTCCCCCATACAATTCATCCTTTATTTTTCATGAGGAGCAGGTTGCTGGACTGCCTTAATCAGTAGCAGCCAAGTCAAGTCCAGATGCTCTTCAGCAACTGTAGAAGAGCCAGAATTGATTGACGAAGTATTTTCTGCTCTTCATGTCAATGCCAAAGAAGCTGAGACAGTTGAAAGTGTCACAAGAAACCAGAATGAAGCAAAATTGTGGTATACGCAAAGAGCTGCTAGAATAACAGCCTCAAAATTTAAGTCGACGTGCAGCAGTAATCCAGAAAACCATAAAAGAGTTTAATTAAGAAGGTGTGTTATCCCGAAGCCCATCGCTTTAGCAGTGCTGCTACTAAATGGGGTATTGATCATGAAAGTAAAGCTAGAGAAGATTATATATTCAATATTGCTGGAGACCATTTAAATCTTTCTGTAGCTGACTGTGGTCTGCATTTAAATCCAAGGTTGCCATTTCTAGGAGTATCCCCTGATGGGCTAGTTATGTGTGAATGCTGTGGCATTGGCCTTTGTGAAATAAAATGTCCATACAAGCACAGAAAGTCCACTATTCAAGAAACTGCCATCAGTGACAAGCATTTCTGCTTAAGGTTCAACGACAGTGAACTAGAACTTGACAACAAGCACCAATATTATTATCAGGTGTAGTGTCAATTACTTGTCACTGAAACGGCTTCGATTCTGTTGTTTGGACAGAGTGTGACCTATTTGTTCAAAGATTAATGCCTGATGAACACTTCTGGAATGTAAAATTACCAAAGGCCATTTCGTTTTACAAAAAATGCATTCTACCTGAGGTTCTAAGGGGCTGTCAACCAACATCTGGCTTTGATTTACCATGAGACAGTGAAGAGGATGGGCCATGGTGCACCTGCCAGAAGAACAAGTGTGAAAGCACACTGATTGCATGTGCCAGGAACTGCAGAGTTAAGTGGTTTCACATGGAGTGTGTGGGACCTGGTAGTGTACCTGAAGGGATGTGGGTGTGCCCCTCTTGTACCAAACACAGGTTATAATCATGTTTTTTCCTTTGAAGTTTTTAATATAAATCCCTATAAAAGTAATCACTTATGGTATTCAATCAACAACTTTGTCCCAATTCGTGGCATTTTAACATTTCTGAAATTCTAAAATTTGCAGCAATTTCTATTTTTTTTAAAAATCGAGTTTCCAGATGGGATTTGAACCCACGACCCTCCGTGATCTAGTCGGATGCTCTAACCACTGAGCTACAGGAGACTCTGTGGTGAGTAAGGGTCAATTAGTGGGTATTGACTGGAACCGCATCACGCGGCTACACAGCCAAACATCAGCTAGCGCATAGAAGCTCACTAACAGCATCACGCTGTCACATTAAAGCATCACATGCATTAAAGCATCACATGCAGCCAACCAGCCTCCAAAGTGAGCATGTAAAGATGAAATAAACAATTTTTTTTTTAAAAATCGAGTTTCCAGATGGGATTTGAACCCATGACCCTCCGTGATCTAGTCGGATGCTCTAACCACTGAGCTACAGGAGACTCTGTGGTGAGCAAGGGTCAATTAGTGGGTATTGACTGGAACCGCATCACGCTCACCACAGAGTCTCCTGTAGCTCAGTGGTTAGAGCATCCGACTAGATCACGGAGGGTCGTGGGTTCAAATCCCATCTGGAAACTCGATTTTTAAAAAAAATTGTTTATTTCATCTTTACATGCTCACTTTGGAGGCTGGTTGGCTGCATGTGATGCTTTAATGCATGTGATGCTTTAATGTGACAGCGTGATGCTGTTAGTGAGCCTCTATGCGCTAGCTGATGTTTGGCTGTGTAGCCGCGTGATGCGGTTCCAGTCAATACCCACTAATTGACCCTTACTCACCACAGAGTCTCCTGTAGCTCAGTGGTTAGAGCATCCAACTAGATCACGGAGGGTCGTGGGTTCAAATCCCATCGGAAACTCGATTTTTAAAAAAAAAAATTGTTAATCTCTATTTTTAAAATTATTTACAAAAAGTATTATTAGCCAGGACTTAAAAGAACTTGTTTTGACATTCAATTGAAATGACAATGTATATTTCATAGATTTTAGAGTCTTGTCAAATATGGGATTAGTACTGAACATGTAAATATTATTTTTATGTTATACTGGTCACTATATATATATATACTGGTCACTATATATATATAACCTTGTATACAAGAATCCTCTTTCTTTTTGTTACTTTCGTTACTGCAGTATTTGACAGCACAAATATAGCCCATGGCCGAATAAAACAACAACAAAAACTCAACAACTGTGACGAAAAGTCTTTGCTTCGCGTTGTTTGCATCCGGCACTGGTCCACCAGCAATGGCCGACTTCCGGTTCTCAGAGATGGCATAATTAGGTGTGACGTCACATGCAAACGAAGAATATCGTAAGCTCCAAAGTGATCCTATCAGTTATTGCGCACTAAGCGCTTGATGTTTGGTCATAATTCCCAGACACTTGTAAACAGGAATAAAAAAGACGAGGGGGTAAACTCAGCGGAAAAATGTCTCCCACAAGCATTCAAGTATAATTTAAGGTTCCCAAACAAATAGTATTGAACATGAAGGAAGAGTGCTCGTGTTTAAGATAAAGACGCGTGCCCTTGCCGCTTGTCACGCAATCCTTACAGAACATTAAAATCAGCGGAGTGCAGTCAACGGCTGCGGCTTTTGAAGCGAATAAACAACTCACGTTCCTGCACTAATCAAGAAGTTAAAAAATTACAGGCCCCTGATTAGATAAGCTTTGAAAGCTTATTTGATGAAACCTGTAAAATGTCAACAGATCAGTGGAATGAAAAAAAGGAGGGGGGCGAATAGAGGGAAAAATTCCCCCCTAAAGTATTCGTGCATAATTCAACGTCCCAAACGAAAAAAAGAAAACTGAATTTAGAGGAAGAGTGCTAGCGTTTCTGGTAAAAGACACTTCCTTTTGCAATATTGTGGCCCAGGACTTGTGGGTCTGTCTGTCCCGCAATCCTTACTGAACATTTGCAGACAGCGGAGAGCAGTTCACGCACAATCAATATTTGGCGCTGATGCATGGTATGTAGAAATTTATACATAATACACAAATCAAAGTGTAAGTATGGCAAAACAAACTATTTATGGTTTGTATCCGTCCTTGTCCGCTTTGAACTGGACGATGTTACACTTTGGCTTGTTTTTTTTACACATACATACATACCTACCTTATTACCACTTCCCCAAAGAAGATTTTCAGGGGCAATGCTATTAAGGTAAAAATTAATTATACAATTAAGCTAAAAATTATATATCAGACTTAAAATAGAGCAATGACTTAAATAGCGGAAGTGCTAAGGTTACTTAAGAGGCGAGACCTATGGCGGCGTTTAAACACATTAACCGATTCTCAAAGTTTAAGATCGTTAGATAAGGAATTCCATAAAGTAACTACCTTATAGAAAAAGGTCCCTTGGCCACTTGCTGTTCTAAAGCGAGGTATGTTAAGAATTTGATAACTTCTCGTTCTACGATTTGTGACGTCACACTAATGAATTGTGTAGATAAATATCCAGGAGCACATCCAGTTAAATATTTAAATGACATTACGGCATCACGGTAGTAAAGATGCTTCTTCACTGGCAGCCAGCGTAGTTCCTTTAAAGTTGGGGACACGAGATCGTATTTCCTTCTTGCACTTAATATGCAGCAGGCAAAATTCTGGACTGTCTGTAACATTTTTTTTATTTGTTTAAGTATTACTCCAAACGCATGAGCAATAAAATAGTTTACTGAAAAAAAGTGTGGCTACAATTTTAATTCCGTTTCTTTATTTTCATTTCCGGTTGTTTCGTTACGTAATGTCACGTGACTTATTCCCACGTGCTTTTAGATTTTGAAGTCGCTTGTTACGTATGTTGTAGTCCTGGCATGGATCGCTGTATTCGCAATCAAGGTAAAACAGTTCTTTAACGTGCTTATGGCATGTTTTTTAATAAAATGAGCCGCAAAGGTTACAGTTAAAGAACTGTTTAAATCGAATTTGGAGCACTCCGTTTGTAGTGGGTATGAATACAAAAGGCTGAGGATGTAATTCATCCTTTCGGTGCCACGGCTGTCTATTTCCTAAATTATCTTGCCTGCTGAGGTACTTTCTATTTCACAGTCTTGTTTTCCTCAGGGAGGAAATCTTCTATTTGAATTGTTTGTTGCTGCTCGACGAGTTTGGAACATCGTGCCGTTTTCCTCAGGGAGGAAAGTCTTCTATTTGAATTGTTTGTTGTCGCTTCGACCAGTTTGGAACGTCGTGCCGTTTTCCTTAGGGAGGAAATTTATTTTGTTTGCTTCGACCGCTCGACTGAATGTCGCATTAATTTCCCGCCGCTCGACGAGTTGGAACGTCGTGCTGTTTTCCCAAAAAAGGAAATAGTTTGTTTGTGAACCGTCGATTGACTGAACGTCTTGGTGAATTTCCAGCTGCTCGACGAGTTTGGTAAGTCGTGCTGTTTTACAAGAAGAAAGCTCGTATATTTGTGCTGTTGTCGCCGTTCGATGAGTTTGGGCCGTCGTGTTTAATATTTCCCGCCGCCATACAAATTTGGAACGGCTCGAAGTGAATACTTGCATCTTATCAACAATTATGTCTGTGAAAATACTACCTATTCATGATTACTCTCCTCGAAAATATGCTCGAGAAGCTTCGTTAGACGGTGGTGTCGTAATTCTCCTGCAGTTGGGAAGAAGTTTACGTTTAAAAATGACAAATACAAGGAGTGATTTGGAAGGCGAAAGAACTGAACGGGCGAGAGCCATGTTCAAATCTCGAGCCGGGTACATTGGCACTCTGACAAAGTTACAAGGAAACATCAAAGAGTTTATGGAAAACTGTGGAACTTAGGAGGATATGAAGTCCAAGCGAAAATCGTATGACGCAGTTCACACATATGTTTCATATGTTTGTTGTTGTTTGACAAATTCGTTAATACGCACGAACAGTACCTTGAATGTCTTGAATTACTTTGTTATGAGGAAGAGCTTGTGAAAGCTCGCGTGAGTTATGATGAACAAATGTAAAGGATATTAATCTTTGACAATGTTATCGAGTCCTGGATTAAGAAGTCAAAGCTTGAATCGAAAGAAGTTAGCGAAAGGTCGTTATCACTGACCAGGAAATCTAGGAGAAGTCACGAAAGCAAATCGTCATATTCTAGTTCATTTTGATCGTCAGTTGTGAAGAAAAAGGAGAAAGTGGCTTGTGCACAGTTGAAAACAAAACAGATACTAATGGAGCAAGAATTAATACGGAAAATGATAGAATTATAGTCTGAAAACGAGTTTATGGAGGCACGAATGGAAGAAGATAGGGCAGCAGATAGCCTTGATGTTTACAAAGAAGCTGAAGTAGAAAATGAGTGTTGCAATGTTGACAACATGGATATTCTGTCCATGGAACTTGAATCATCGGCTATACAAGGAACCGAGCTATGTTATTCAAACGAAGAACCTTACAGGAGTGATGAAAGGGCAAATGTTGTGGTGCAACCCATTCCCTTCGAATGCACACCTGTGCCCGTACGTGTACCTTCGGAGCAATGACCCGCATCGGGAAATGTCTCCTGTGGACAGAAGGTTGGGCTACATAGTGAGAAGGAAACTGAGAGATTTAAAGCCCCACCAGCATCAAGTAATTGGCCTCAAAAGGTTCAAATACCCTTAAACTTGCAGACTAACGATAAGCAAGTCCCAAAAGAGTTTCAGTCGACACATCAAATTGAATATCGTATTCTAGATCCTGTAAAAGTTACAAGCACAGATTGATTTCTTGGTCAAGGGTCTGCAAAACCGCCGTTGTCCCAACCAACTGGACACTTACCTCACGGTACCATTGTACCTAGGCAAGGAAGTGGAGAAGAAATTGCACAGGCCCTACGTCAAGTTGTTTCTGCACCTAAAGTTGAGTACATGCGTTTCGATGGGAACCCCATGAAGTACGTTTCGTTTATGCATAACTTTGAAATTTGTTTTATTACTATATTAATCCTCTCTGTGTCACTAAGAAACACATAAGGCCTCGACCAGAGCTCGCCATCGATGTCTGGCGGGTGCTTGCCGCTCCAGGTGCCCCCAAGTCCAGTTGTTGTCCTTCATTTCCCTTTCCACCGTCCTCCTCCAGGTTTCTTTCGGTCTTCCTCTCTTCCTACGTCCATCAGGGGTCCATCTGAGAGCAACTCGTGGTAGTGCTGCTGGTGGCATGCGCAGCACATGCCCAATCCATTTTCATCTCCTCTTCTGGACTTGCTGTGTGATTGGTACTGTTCGTGTTCTTCTACGCAACTCGTAGTTTGAGATTCTCTGGGGCCAGTATATACGAAGAATACTACGCAGGCACCTGTTCTGGTAGACTTCTAGCTTGTGACTGATGGTTTTGGTCATCTTCCAGGATCTTGCGCCACACAGTAGAGTGCTTAAGACATTGCTCTTAAAGTTTCGGATCTTAGTCTTCTGGCTTTTGGATCTCCAAGTGCCACGAGGCGCAGCAAAAGCCTGACTTGCCTTTGAAATCCGGACTTGGATCTCTTCTTCACCATCTCAGCTGGTAGATAACTTGGACCCTAGGTAAGTGACGTGATCAACGTCGTCTACTACATCCCCATTCACCATGATGGATTCATTGGTTCTACTATTCATCCTAAGGTGCCTTGTTTTCTGGGTATTGATCTTAAGGCCCAAGCTCCCTGCTGTAGTTGCCAAGGCGTTGGTCTTTGCCTGCATGTCTTGGTGTCGGTGGGCAAGAAGCGCAATATCATCAGCATAATCTAGATCTTCCAAGACACTGGTCAAACTCCATCTGATCCCTCCTCTTCCATCACTAGTGACTTGCTTCAAGAGGCAGTCAATTCCCAAAATTGAAATTTGTTTAGAGAAAGATAATCCTGACAATTCGAGGAGACTATAGCTCCTAATTTAACACTATTATGGTAAGGCGCGAGAGGCAGTTGAAAGCTGTGTGAAACTACCCGTGGAAGAAGGTTATTATGTTGCAAAGAACACTTTGCGTGAGAACTTTGGCAAACCTCACATCATAGCGAAAGCACATATCAAGAAACTTGAGAACTTACCTCTTCTAAAGCAAGCAGATGGACAAAGCCTTCTAGAATTTTCGAAGCATTTAGAAGTTGCTGAGAGAGCCCTTACTGGCATGGGACCTGAGTATGTGAGTATTTAAACCATACAAACACTCTTCGAGAACTAAACAGGAAGCCTCCGTTGTTTATGAGGGTCAAGTGGATCGAGTGTGCGGGTAGGTTAATCGAGTCTGGTCAGAGGCCCAGATTTCTGGACTTTCTTCAGTTCTTGAAGCAGAGAGCACCACTCATGAACAATGAATTTGGAGAAGCCCTTAATTGTAGCCCATCAAGGGATAAAGAGAAAGGCAAAGGCAGAGATGGTCGGAATCGAACTCCTCACAAGTTTACAACAATGGTCATAAGTGCACGCGACGATCGAAGCCTTCAACGCAAAAGCTAGCAAGGAATGAATGGTGCAAGGCCAGGTTGTCCACTGTTCCAACCAGCATGGTGTTTGGAGGTGTGGTAAATTTAAAGGTTTACCTTATCCGGACAAGATGAAGATTGCTTAAGAATACAGCCTCTGTATTAAGTGTCTAAGACAAATTTCAAATGCCAGAAGGAAGGGTGCAATAGGGAGCACAACACATTGTTACACCCTCCACCCTTTTAACCTGATAATGGTAGTACGAGCCAGAGCCAGCCTAATCGAGAAAGCCTAAGATTGAACGCAAGCGATAGTTCAAACTTTGAGACGAGCAATCAACATGGAGTTAATGTGACTGCTGCAACTGGGGACGGCGAGCGAGTGTGCTTAAGTGTCGTTCCTCTCAAAGTTTAAATTAAAGGAAGTGATCTACCACCGGTAGAGACATATCTCTTGTTAGACAGCGGATCGACGGGAACTCTTTGTCATTAAAATTTACCGAAGAAACTTGGTGTGAGCGGTCCAAGGCTCAACTTTACACTATCAGGGATGACAGGATCCACAAGGGTGGAAAGTCAACTGCTAGACATTGTTGTGACGTCAATGGATGGAAACGGTGTTCGTTGAGTTGCCAAATGTTAGAACAGTGAAACAAATGCCAATCTCATTCGATTGTATTATCAAGAAAGGAGATATAACCAGATGGTCTCACCTGTGCGATATTAAATTACAAGAATTAGAAGTTGAAGAAGTTATGTAGGTGATTGGTCTCAAGAAGAGACCAAGTTTGTTCCTTCCTCAAGATGTACAAGGCAGGAGGAGAAGATGAACCAGTAGCGGTCAGATATAGTTTAGGATGGACTGTAATTGGTCCTGTTCATGATCAAAAGGACGAATCAAATTGTTCAGCAAATTTCACTCGCACTATAGAGAGTTCTACTGTTTATCACAATGTTCCTGTCCTGCAAGATGAACATGTATGTCCTAGCCCAATCGAAGGTAGAAGATTAAGCGAGCAACCAGATATTTAATGAAGATATTGGTCCAGTCCTTAACCAACAATTTACCGATGAGTTAGCAGGTCAGAAGGATACCAATTTTTCATTGTTCAGCAAAGTTGAAAGTGAAATACGCGATGAAGAGTTACCCCAGCAGTTGGAGAGATTATGGAAAACAGAATTTGAAAACACGGAAGTAGAAACCAAAGTTTGTGCATCGGTTGAAGACAAAAGAGCCCTATAGGTCATGGAAGGGTCCCTTCAACATGTCAATGGACACTTTCAAGTTGCCTTGCCTTGGCGATGTGACCCACCGTATTTTCCCAACAACAAGATAAAGGTAGAACGAAGAGCCCTGCTTCTTAAGATGCGTCTCATAAATGATGAGGATTTATTGGAGGGGTATAGGACGACAATGAATGATTACATCGAAAAGGGACACGCAGAAATGGTTCCTGAAGAAAAGTTAAATACAAAGAACAGACCAGTGTGGTTCCTCCCTCACCACCCAGTGACACCCTTTGAAGCCCAACAAAGTCAGGGTGGTGTATGATTGTGCAGCAAAGTTTGGAAAGACATCTCTAAATCAACAGTTGAATTAGGGGTGTCTTAAGTCGTTTCAGACAGAACTCTGTTGGAATTGTTGCTGATATTGAAGCAATGTTTCATCAGGTCTTCGTGCACTCAAAGAACCGTGACAGTTTAAGATTTCTGTGGTGGCCAAATGAGGACCTGACAAAGGAAATGAAGGAGTATCCAATGGTTACACATTTGTTTGGTGCTACATCTTCGCCAAGTGTCGCTAATTTCTATCTAAGAAAGACAGCGCAGTCGTATCAGGAAGATTTTTACAAGGAAGTAATAGAGACAGTGAACCGCAACATGTATGTAGACGACATGATGAAGTCGACAAGCACAACAGGGAAGGCGATCAGTTTAGCAAGTCAGCTTCGGACGTTGCTGGAGAAAGGTGGATTCCGCTTGACGAAGTGGTATAGGAAGGACCGAGAAGTGATGGTGACAATACCAAAGTCCGAAAGAGCCAAATCAGTGGCGAATTTAGAACTCGAGGGACTCCCGACAGAGAGCGCTCTCGGACTAAAATGGAACATAGAAGAAGACAAGTTTGTAAAGGAAGTAATGGAGAAGATGTTGCAGCGAGTGAGTCAGAAACCAGTGACACGCTGAGGAATAGTGTCAGCTGTTTGCTCCCTCTTTGATCCACTGGGATTAATTGCACCATACGCCACGTTGTTGTTGCAAACGCTCAGTAGAAAGAGACTGGGTTGGGATGATACGTTATACGAAACCGACAAAGAACAATGGAAGCGCCGGCTGGATGATCTCCCAATATTGCATCAAATACAGGTACACCGCTGTTTCAAACCTAAGGGATTTGGTGAAGTTAAAGAGGTACAGTTGCACCTCTTCTGGGATGCTTCTCGTTAAGGATATGCAGCCGTTGCATACCTCTGTTTGAAAGATGTGACCAACCAAGTCCGCTGCGCATTTGTAATGGGAAAGGCAAGATTGGCTCCCATACGTGAGATTTCAACTTCAAGATTGGAGCTATCATCCGCTTTCATCTCCGTAAGGCTCTCTAAGATTATTTAAGAACAATTAGACATGACAATAGACCACGTTTCCTATTGGAGTGACTCGGCCTCCGTGTTGAAGTGTATCAACAATGAGTCAAAGAGATTCCATACATTTGAGTCTAATCGTCTAACAGTGATACGCAATGGTTCCAAACCCTCAGTAGAGATATGTGAACCGGGACGATAACCCTGCTGATGATGGTTCAAAAGGTCTCAAAATAGATACCATGTTGAGGGATGACCGTTGCTTAAAGGGTCCCAAGTTCCTGTGGGAAGACAAGAGTCACTGGCCCAACATGATCAAAATTCCTGTCTTAGGAGACGATGATGAAGAAGTTAGGAAAGATGCTCAGATTTATTTCTCCACTGTTCAAAGTAATGTTCTGGATGACCTGATTTCGTAATACTCCTGTTGAAGAGATTGAAATACACTATTGCGTGTTTGTCACGTTACAAACAGTATGTGCAAATGAAAGCTCTGTTAAGAAGAAAATGAGAAAAGAAAATGAAGAAGAAATGTGCAAATTGCAAGTGGCTCTTCAGTTAGGTCTATTAAAATGCAATTGATTAACTGTGGCCATTTAACAATCGCAGAGCTTCAAATAGCCGAAAGAGAAATATTCAAACGTGTTCAACAAGCGGCCTTTCCAGAAGTCATTGATGTACTTTCAGCAACGGAGTTTTGTGAGGACAAGAGGTATTCGAAGAAGGTTTTAAAGAAGGCTGGTGCATGAATACGTCAGCTGAATCCACAGACCAAAGAAGGCCTATTGAGAGTCGGAGGTCGACTAGTCAATGCACCCTTTGGTGATGAAAGGAAGCATCCTATTATCCTCCCATAGAATCAAGAATCTGTTTTGTCGTCCTCGGGAGAGACGGCTTGGATTGTGAAAGGGAGATAGGCGGTGCAGCGCGTTTTAAGAAGATGCATGACCTGTCAACGGCAAAGAAGTGCATGCCCTGGGGAGCAGTTTATGGCACATTTACCAGAAGTGAGGCTAGTACCTGAGAAACCACCTTTTTCTTATATCGGTGTTGCTTATTTTGGACCACTTGAAGTTAAGCAAGGAAGGTCCCGTGTTACAAGATATGGCTGTCTCTTCACCTGTTTAACAACACATGCTGTGTTCATTGAGATAGCCCACACCTTAGACACAGATTCAATGTTTAATGCCCTTAGAAGATTCATTAGCGTTCGTGGCTATCCAGAGAAAATAAGGAGCGACCAAGGAAGTAACTTCATAAAGGCAGATAAGGAGCTAAAAGAAGCTATAGAGGAGTGGAATGAACATAAGATCAACAATTTCTGCAGAAAGAAAAGGATCGAGTAGATTTTTAATCCGCCCTCAGCGAGCTTCATGAGTGGTATATGTGAGCAGATGATACGTTCCATAAAACAGATCTTGAAGGCCATCCTAAAGAAGCAGTTAATCTCTGATGAAGTACTTTCAACTGTGATGGCAGAGGCGGTGAATATTTTAAAATCCAGGCCTCTTACTTGAAATAGTAACAGTGCCCTTGATGAGCAGCCACAGACCCCTTATCATTTGTTACATTTACGCCCGTCTCCAGACCTCAGCTGTAGACGCGCTTGGAGGCAAGAACAGCATTTAGCCAATTTGCTCTGGCTCAGATGGACACGAGAATACCTTCCAAACTTGTTACAAAGAAAGAAGTGGAACAATCTAAGAAGAAACTTGGAAGTCGGTGATTTAGTCTTGTTGGCAGATAAGTCCTTCCCTAGCGGCAAATGGCCGCTTGGGCGAGTCGTAGAGGTCATGCCTAGTCGAGACGGATTAGTGCGCACAGTGAAAGTGACTACGAGCTGCACGGTTGCGACACGCGCTAAACGACAGCGTAAGGGAGAGCCTCTGAGCGAAGAAAGTACGACTGTGCTGACACGCCCAGTGACCAAGTTATGTTTGCTCGAAATGGACTGAACAGTTTAGGTTAACCTTGGAAGTTTAATATGGCTTACGGTGCCAGTTGGAACTTGCGGATGTGACTTTGAACAGTCAAGTTTAAAACTTGTTTATTTACAACCTTTGGGTCTTTTCGAACAGAACAGTTGTCAGAAAAATGAAACCTTCATGTATTAGTTGTAGTTGGTAGCCCCGTTTCTTTGCATGTAAATGTGACTGTTTTCATTCCCATTTAGGGGCCAGTGCGGCTACCATTTTAATTCCGCTTCGTTATTTTCATTTCCGGTTGTTTCGTTACGTAATATCACGTGACTTATTCCCACGTGCTTTTAGATTTTGAAGTCGCTTGTTACGTATGTTGTAGTCCCAATCGCTGTATTCCCAATCAGGGTAAAACAATTTTTTAACGTGCTTAAGGCACGTTTTTTAATAAAATGAGCCGCAAAGGTAACAACACGTGAGTTTATAATAATAATTAAGGACTGTTTTTCAAAAGATTGTTTAACTCTATTGATCTAAGCTAAACGCTACACGTACGAAAAAACTGTTTCTAGAATATGATTTCCGAAAGTTAAGTTTGGAGCCATAATTGCACCGAGGACTTTAGCGATTGTTGCTGGTACAAGATCTTTCCCAAAAAGGGACAGATTAAAATCATCATTCACTTTTGCATTGTTTTCTCTGCTTTCAAAGAGCATTAGTTTCGTCTTGTCCGGGGTTCAAAAGTAGCTGGTTATTAAAGCACCAGTTCCGTATTTTAAGCCGATCCGGATTTATTTTATCTCTGGCCCCTCTTCCTCGTAGAATGCAAAGGATAACAGAAGTTTGGTGTCATCAACATAGCATTGTGGGGAGCAGAACTGTGGGATTGGCGGCAAGTCATTAACGTAAATGCTGAACTAAAGTGGGCCGAGTATGCTTCCTTGAGGCACGCCATTTCTTACTTGCATGCGATCTGACAGAGTAGAGCTGATGCGTACAACTTGGTGACGCGATGACTAATAACTCCAGAACCACTGTAAAGCAGTTGTAGATGCACCGACATCCTGGAGTTGAGCCAGAAGAGTGCGGTGGTGTAAGCTATCAAAGGCCTTGCTCTTATCAAGGAGGACTGTTGCAGTTAACTCCTTTTCGTCACTAGCACGCACTATTTGATCGGTGGTGTGAATTAGTGTAGTCTCGGTTGAGTGGTGTTGTTTCTTCCCACTTTGCTTGGATGTTAAACGCTCCTTTGAGATTAGATAGGTTGTGAATTTATTAAAGGCTGCTCTCTCGCAAACCTTCGATAACACTGGCAGAGGAGAAATGGGACTATTGTTATTCGGCACCTTGTGGTCTCTACTTTCCAGAACTGGTGTCACCTCGGCTAGCTTCCACGCATCTGGGAATGTATTGGTGGTAAACGAGGTGTTAATGATGGACGTGGGAGAAGGCAGAATTGCGAGAAGGCATTCTTTGATAACTCTTACAAGAATTTTGTCCATACCAGGCGCCTTGTTTGTTGCCATCGAATTAACAATGGCTTGTACTTGTCTCCGCTCTATAGGATCAAAGGTAAATTGTTGTAATAATGCAAATGATCTCGGAATGAGTGGATTGTTTTTGAGCTCAAAGTTAATTTTTAACGCTAAATCACTGATTTTTTTGACTGTATTATCGCCAACGCCTGCGAAAAAGAAGCTGAATTCATTTGCCACAGCTACTTCGTCTTTACTGTAGGTTCTTTGTGTTTTCGACTTATTAGGTATGCATGAACGGATTGATCGAAGTCAACGATTCAGTTTGGTAACGATATTTCGCTCCCAAAGCGGTCTGTTATCTTTTCTACGTGCGCATTTTGATTTTTCACCACCAATTGCGTGACAAGGAATGGTGCGTTTTGACCTCTAAGTCACTTTTGTTTGGGGTCCTAAAAAATTTCGTAGTTTGAGTAGCCCAAATATTTTATTGGAGTTATTTGAAGAAGAAACCTTTTTCTTTCGCTGGATTAACTTGATATAACCCCATTCCATGTACCAAGGTGCGATTATACCGTCTCAATCTTGCCATTTTCTCGTCCGCCAAAATGAGTGAAATATTGGAAAAAACAAAAACTCCCCAAAATCTTTCATTGTAACAGAATCGAACAAAGAACTCTACAGACTGTTTGTAAATACGTGTTCTTCTTATTAGGAAAATATTTGGTCACAATTACTGTTTTGTTTATTTTCAAGCGATGTTCAAATAGTGTTTAAACCTCGTGAAGCTGACGTGAGAGACGAAAAGCCGATTTTGTCGCCGTTCGCGAAAAGTAAAAGTGCAATTGAACTCAAAGTATTATTTGTAGAAATAGTTCATCCTAACCTATATTCTCGCAAAGTTTGGGGATTTTCGATTTTTTCATATTGCACACCTCCGTGCGATATTTACGGACGGCTGCTCTTAAGTAATGAGTCTCTTGTGAAACCATCCATGACTTTAGATAGCTGGCCAGTTGGGGTTATAGGTTTTAGGTCTTCCTTTATAGACTTAGGGGGACTGACCCTGGGCACTAAGTAAGGAATCGATACCTTGACTTATCTGCTTAGATTTTCTAGTCATTTAGATGTGTATGAGCCCTTAGAAGACGACTAGAGGTTTCTTACAGTAGAACTCGATGACATATGTTTTTGTTACGTTCCTGCCGCCTTATTGGTGTTCCTCGGAGGGACACCAACATGGCGTCTTAATACGAAGCCTTATAAATTTAAGCGAAACCTTTTTTCAAATACCGCCTGCACAAAACATCGCACAGACCTGAATCTTCCCGAGACTTTTCGAATATTCATCTCCTTTTATCCCTTTGATTCCTGACTTTATTTGTTTTGAAAATTGTTTAGATGATGGTGGGACAGTGAAACCCGGGGATGAGTACATGGCGCTTATTTTCATCTTGAGAAACAGTAAAATGCGCGAGACAAACCTACTTATTTCAAAAGGATTAAAAAGACTGAAAAACGACGGATTATTTCCATGGTCCTGCCTAGAAAGATTAGCTAAGCTGCAATCGTCACGCGATTGATTCTGTTTTGAGGCTTTACGTGAGCAATTAGAGGAAGTTGAATAATGGCTGTTCTCAATGTTCAAGTACTCCACTGTGCAATTACTGATTCAGAATAAGGGCGCTTATTTGTGTAGGGGTGCTGATTGGAACGCGAATACCTATTCAATGGGAGCGCATAATAGAATAGGGGCGCTCATTAAAAAGTCTAATGTGACGAGGCGCTTTTTAGAGAGCGGGCGCTTATTTTAAGGAGGGCACTAAATCCAATCCTTACGGTAGTTACGTAGCGTAGTTGATTGACAATTGACTGGGCGCTTGTTTTTTTGTTTTTCTATTTGACTGATATTTTGTTTTATGCTATGAAATGAAAATTAAGGTTACGGTTTAATTGTCGACATCCTCACAATATAAGGATTATTATGACGTAACTTATCCTTATCTTGTACCGTGTACAATGAGTTTAACTCGGTATGGGCATTTTACAGAGTTGATCTTATTTTCCCCCTCGGTATAAAACATAGGCATTGTTGGCAAAAAAAAATTGCATAGGTACCACGCTTCCTGCTGTCCCCTTCGCAGCTCTAATTTGGTCTCGTCGCGCAACGCCCTGTCTACCTTGCGTGACGAGACTAAACAACGATCTGCTCGTAGGCTACGACGATCCTTACTGCTGTTCCTCTCCATCAGAGACAGTTTTAATTATTCAGTTACAGCTAGTTGCCCCGAAAAGTATTTTCAATGTAATTTTGCTGAGGAAAGCAAACCAAAAACTATTTCATCTCTAACAAACACTGAACAGAGATATTTTTCGGTCTCCCTTCTTCAAACAGTGAAAATAGTTTGAATGAGGAGACAACTATCATGTTTCAAGGCGTAACAAAGTAAGCTCCTTATTTGATTGTTGCTTATCTGGCCTTTTCCCTGGGCGTGTGAAATACATGATAAAATGCAAGTTGTTTAAAAGGAATTTACACGTGATAAGGTGAAGTCTAAGGTAGCAAAATTAAAAGCGAAATTTATTTATAAAAAAACGTCTAAGCACGTGAGAATTGCGTGGAAAATTGACCAACAGAAGCATAGCGTTCCCGGCGATATCTTTTTCTTTATTGAGGCAGGATTGTCATAAAATTTACGTTGTTAATGGCATTTCATCTGAGAAAGTTTAGTCCATAGTGGCGAGTAAAAAGTAAGCACCAAATTTTAGCGGCAAAGTACCGTTTAAACATAAATAACTAATCGATGAAAAAACTTTTAGAAGCAAAGAAACGGATACTTCAACATAGCTTGCGCTTTTTCCGACAACCTTATTGTAAACAGCTGTAGTGCGTATGTTAAAGGAACAATACTTTTTTTTTTTTTTGACAGCAGCTATTGGCTTTCCTTTAATAAGAAAAATCATATTTGGCACATTAGGTTTACGAAACGTGTGATAATTGGGGATTAAAAAATTGGAAAATGCGCAGTTAAAAATATTTGCAAGTATGACCAAAAGTGATGGGGTCTATAGTTGGTCACAAAATAGACTATAATAAGGTGAGAATTCTAAGAGGCCTGCGGCACTTACCCAACAAGAATTCTTTAAGTTCTTCCTCCTCTCCTACTCCCACCCCCCCCCTCCCCCCACTCTCTGGCGAAATAATTTTCCAGGCACGGAAGGTAAAGTGCAGTAGAAGAAAACAATTTGTAACACATGAAAAAGTTACATAATTAGCATTGATATCTCGATTGTAGTGCAATTTTACTATTTTAGCAATAGTGAATTTATAAAGGCGATGATAAACTAGTAGTTAGCTAAATGTTTCATGCTTCCCTCGTCGTACTCGTCAAGGATAGCTTATAGGCGCGTGACAATCACTGTCCGGATTTTTTTCACCCCATTGAAGACACACAAAAAGTTAGGTAAGGAATGAAACAAAGCAAAACATCTTTGCAACGTTTTTGAGTCTACACAGAAGGTAAATATAACTTGGTGGTGTTTTCAACCTTTGCAAAAAGAGCAACCACAAGGCAGAAACAAGACAATCAAATATGATTTATGCACAACTTTTACCTGAGCCGCAAGAAGTGGTGCTACCCAAATAAAAAGCGCAAGTTATAAATTCGTGTTAGGCCTTCCGCTGACAATGTGTACGATGTAATTAAATGAGGGGTACTTGCAAAAGGTTGAAAAATTTCCATGATGACCTGACTAATCCGGAGAGATTGTAGCAAAAAAGTCTTCATGAAAGACACGAACCATTACACTGGGTAGATGAGCTCACAATTCTTGTTTATGTCGTTCTTGGTGTGTGTCAGTGTTGGGTTGATTCAATCGCAACGTATCGTGGTACCCTAATTTCCAGCCCTGATTGGCATTAGGGACGGTATTCTGATTGGTGCAAGCATGCCCTGATGCTGTGATCTGATTGGTAAGTGATATATACCTAATGCGGCAATCGGATTGATTTGTGACAAATGAAGAATTGGGTAATCTGATTGGTAGGTAATATCTACGATAATGCAGAAATATTATTTGTTTTTGGATACTTGAGAGATGCCGCAATCTGATTGATGCGAGCGACATACCATTTTTTACGCTGGCATAGAGTTATTTATTTTTTTTATTCAAAATGACTCAATGATGGATAGGACTTTCTCCAATTTAAAGGCGAAACATTTTTCACACTTACTGCAGTTAAACTCGCTTTTGCATTCGCACGAGTAGGAGCCATCTGTGTTCTTGCAAATTTCTCTTTTGTGACAACGGTGGGTGTTGGTGATACACTCGTTTATATCTAGAAATCACAAAGGGAAGCAATATGGACATATGAGTTTTAACACGAAATGACTGACACACATTTCAATAGATTTCATGTACCTTATTGCAAACCAAGACCTTAAATATCAAGCTCTTCCCAACGCCAGTTGACAACACGGCCCCCAGGTCCTTTCAAGATACCAGTGTATAAATTGCTTCTCGTTGCGATCTTAATGCGCACTACATGCTAATTTCCGAAAGATTAAATGCCTTGAGAGCGGATTCGAAAATGACAACGTCATCTGTAGTCTGTCTTCATGTCCTCTCATTACTGCAAGAGTGAAATGTCCGAATGACGTAATTGGCTTGTGATTGACAGATAGAGCAAAATTGCACCAATCAGCAAATTGCAAAACAAAGATGAGTTCGGGCAGGCGTTATACTCACTTCCCCACCCAACCCCTCTTCTTATTTTTGACCGTCAATTGCACCCTTAATCGAAATTGCTTTCTCACCCCAGCCTTCGAGTGCCATTAAAATCTGAGATGGTGGCCAGTTCTCGCTGAAAAATACTGAGCACCCGTTCGCCAAAACTACGCTCGCTTTGCAGGCTGGTTAACCACCGGTCTATCAAAATCTAGCTTTTCAAAAGGTTAAAGAATAAACTGCAACTCGGAAATGGTTTATTTCACCGAAAACCGTCGGTTTGAAATTACAGTTATCGTAAACTGTAAGACTTGAGATCCCTGCAACACCGCAATGCGAGTTGCTTTTCTTTCCAATACCGCTTGAAAAAGGTCAACACCACAACAATATGATTGGTTTGTGATACATGAAAAATGCGGCAATCTGATAGGTCTGAGCGACATACTATTCTTTACGCTTACATTACACTGAATTATTGGTTTATTTCTTTGAAATAATTCAATTATGGATATGACTTTCTTCAATGAAAGAGCGGATCATTTATGACACTTGCTGAAATTAAACTCGGTTTTCCATTCACAGAAGTAGGACCCGTCTGTCTTATTGCAAATTATTGCGATATAGATACATGGTGCTTGGAGAGCAAAAGAGAAGCTCTCGTCATGTTTAGGCTGATACAAACAAACAAGGATTAGGAATCTACTGTGTTCTATGTTGGATAAACGTTAGATAGACGAATGTCAAGGTTACCTGTACAGTTCTTGCCATCGCCATTAAACCCTTCTTTGCAACTGCAGTTGAAGGAACCTTCGGTATTATTACAGTGAGCATGGACACCACAGTTGTGGGCATCGGTGGCACATTCGTTTATATCTTAAGAAACAAATGCTTTCCGTTTAAAACAAATAATGACAAATGATAAAAGCATATTCAAGAGTTAATCTGATCGTTTAACCTGTGGCATGCCGATTTTTACAATATTGAAATATTACTGAAAGCGCCCACGTCAAATAATGTTTATCATTGAAATAACATAAACAACCAATCCAAAAGTAAACAAGCTGAAATCAAATTAAGACACATCGTCAAGAAGGACACGTGTCTTCTAAGGCAAAAAAAGACACGAGACGTGCGTGACGTGATGTTAAGAATGATTGTAGAATGAAAATATAACTGTGTTTAAAAGCATTGTAAACTTGACTAAACTCCAGACACAAATAATGTAATACAACCAAACCTAAACCAACACAATTTGTCTTCCACCACTCGTAAAATCGTTTGATGACAGGTGGTAGCATTCGAAACACGAAACGCGTGATAAAATGAACACTGCGATGGATGCAAAGCGTGTTAAATGACACATTTGCAACCGACTGATCCCTCTACATTACCATACACAGCTTTGTTATGAAAATCGTCGATGTTCTTGATACGCTCGTCAAGTTTAGGCAATTATAAACAACCTGATCTCGATGCTTGGAACAGATGGACGCATTTCATAGTTACCTGTGCATTTTTTGCCATCGCCATTAAACCCAACCTTGCAGCTGCAGTTGAAGGAACCTTCGGTATTATTGCACTTGGCATTAATGTCGCAGTTGTGGGTATTGGTGGTACACTCGTCTACATCTGCAGGAACAAATTCTTTCCGTTAATACTGAAATAAAAAAAATTGATAGAAGATTTTACAGGTATGTTCTGATTGGACGACCGATGATACTCAACAGGACTGAAAGCTCACTGAAAGTGCACCACGTACAATGGTGTTTTGGGGTTACTTATTTTCTATCGAGGGGGGGTGGCGTTGGGAGGATCGCATTGTTTTCAGTGGGAACGGCTACAAAATGTGATACATATATACATAATTGACGTTTTGTTGTGTACTATCGCTGAGTAAATTTACGGGTTGTGCCGTATTTTGACAAGCCCGTAGGGCGAGTCAAATTATAAACGACAGGTAAAACTGTCACTCTTGGTGTGTGTCAAATATCACTGAAAGCGCCCACATCAAATGATCTTTATCATTTAATTTATACTGAAATGAACAATCCGCGGGTAAATAATCTTAAATCAAATTAATTAACCGGCACATAATCAAGAAATGACACACGTCTTCTAAGACAAAAAAAAAGGGCGCGAGACGTGCGTGATGTGATGCTAGCAATGATTACAGAATGAAAATGTAACTGTGCTTAAAAAAATTGTAAACTTGACTTAACTCCACACAAAAGATAAGGTAATGCAACTAAAACTAAAAGAACACAACTTATCGTCCACGACTCGTAAATCGTTTGATGACAGGTAGTGTTACGGTATTTTCTCAACCCCCAGAAAGATACAACTCGTACTAACTTAACTACTTTATTGACTGACGTAGTAACTACAGAGCGATACCAATAACTAATACAATAATTATCCTCTTAACTTAGCTACGGAGCGACATTGATACCTATACAATAACTATCCTCTTAACTTAGAGCCCTCTATAAATACTATAACTTCAATCTCAGTGCACTACTGCACACCCCACGGTTCTTTTTAAAGATCCTTGTCGCTTATCAATATCCACAACACTTTTCCAAGGCAGCCTTCCGCACGGCTGACGATTCCAGTAAATAATTCCAACAACTCTATCCGGCTCTCGCTCCTCTGGGCTCCTCGTAGTAACACTAACTCACTGAAAGAGGTCTCTAACTTTAACCTATCGCGACTCCTTATATATCTTTTACAAAAGATAAGTCAACGCTTTTAAATGTATAACAATCATATATGTGAACTGCGGTAAAAGAAATGAGTACGAGAGCGATCTTCGCAGTAATGAACACTACCTAATAAGTAGTGAAAATAGGACCTGGAAGAAAATCAGGTCTGTACGGGATTCGAACCCATGGCTTATGCGATACCGGAGCAGTCCTCTACCAACTGAGCTAAGAAGCCAACTGGGAGCTGGTGAGTACTGCCTAAGAAGTGTTCATAACTGCGAAGACCGGGAGGGGTAGGGAGGATGAGGGGGAAGAGGTTTCGGCGTTACATGCCCAAGTAATTTTTTTTTTTTAACATCAGCTTAACCAGGTTTAAAGATGAAAGTAAATCTTGATTATGATTCTTCTGCACGAGTCTGAAATGGAGATCATTTTAGAAATAACGATCTAGAATCGTGAAGGATATGACTTCAATAATATCTTAGCCCACCATTTGAGCCAAAAAAGTGCGGCTCACGCTCTTTTAATTTAATCATATAAACAAACTTGTGAGATACGAGTCTCGGATCACTTCTTGTAGCACGCAAGGATTGAATGGAATCATTCGAAATGGTGCATACAAGAGTATACAAGAATGGCTATTTAGCGCTGATTGCTCTCATTCGCTAAGCAAATATTCGACTGGTGCTTGGGCGCCCGTTCAGGGCAGCTACCAGAACCGAGGAAATTTATTTGTTGAATGATAAGACATCATTATCACCTTACCTTGGCAAGTATATCCATCTCCAGTGAATCCAGGATTGCAAGAGCATTTGAATGATCCCTCAGTGTTTGTACAAGTGGCGCTGCCCTTGCTGCAGTTATGGGTATTGTTAACACACTCATCGATGTCTGAAATGGAATCAACAGATCATACTCATGCACTGGGGCTGCAGGGATGAAAGGGAGGAGAAATTGTCCCAATATACGATCATCACCGTCCGAACGATATTAGGTTACCATTTATGTTGCCTTTGTTTCGGTTAGTTCTATAGACTTTTCGCGCTGATACGACAAAGCATCACTGTACGGCACCTGTGCAGTTGTATCCATCACCAGTGAATCCTGGTTTACAAATGCACTTGAATGATCCCTTGGAATTTTTACAAGTGGCAGATTTATTGTTGCAGTTGTGGCTGTTTTGAGAACACTCGTCAATGTCTGAAATGAAATCACTGAGTAGTCTATATTAACTATGCTGATAAAGAATAACATTGAAAGTGAGCTGAAAACTGGCTTTCCAAAGTGAAAAAAACACAGGGTGCTCTTAACAAAAAAGGGACCCCTAACCTCACTCTTAATGCAGGCTGGCTCAAACTCTTTCTGTCAAAGCCATAAGATTTACTTAGTGCATGAGTTTGCATCCGAAAAGCTATACATCGTTTAGGAGCGTTCTTACGGAGAAAGACTACCAATGGAATTGTATCTATTTAAACACATAGTGTTCTGCAGGATTTTACCTTTGCATTTATGTCCATTCCCGCTGAATCCAGTATAGCAAGAGCAGTTGTAAGATCCCTCGGCATTTGAACAGTTGGCGTTCTCGCTACAAATGTGGTTTTGAAGACACTCGTCTATGTCTGAAATGGAAGAAAAGAACCGCTCTCTTGATCACTTTCGTCCATGAAAATGAGGGCAGAGGAGTGACAGGCTACTGTGAAACGCAAAACTGATTCAACCACCTGTTAATCCAGTTCTCCTGAAAGAATAGTATGTATCTTAGGTGTGATAATCGTTATAAATTTTGGGCCCATCTTGTCCGCTCGGGATAGTCCGTTTTCATCCCGTGCAGGAAAAACATTGTATGTAATCGTAGTCGTTGGACAATGTTGGCGGTGGAGACGTGAAGAGCGGCAGATGACAATCGAAACATAGGAAACATGACCGACTGTCGTAAATATATTGTGCAACAAATATAGTTCCTTTTATTTCTGGCTCTCGAAATAAACAAGTCATCTTTGATTCTAAATAGAGCGAAATATTTTTCCTAAATAAGGAATATTTTGTTGACCGAGCTTGTTGTTCAAGATGGCTGGATATTAGCCTCGCTCTCCGAGTTTGTTTCTTTGTAGTACTCAACTTTGTAGTACTCTCCGAGTTTGTTTCTTTGTAGTACTCAACTTTGTAGTACTCTCCGAGTTTGTTTCTTTGTAGTACTCAACTCTGTAGTACTCTCCAAGTTTGTTTCTTTGTAGTACTCAACTTCGTCTTGGTCCACAAAAGCGCAGAAAGAACTCAGCCATATCCTAAAGCCTTCATCTCACGCCCTGATCAGTAACGTATAACTATATCATCGCTAGCATCGTTCTGATTGGCTACCGAGGCAAGAAAGATGGGCCCATCCTGCCCACGCGGGATAGCTTGCTTTGATCTCGAGCACAACTTCTTGATTCCTGGACAATGTCAGTGATGGAGACGCAAAAAATGGCAGACGACAGTCAAAAGAAAGAAAACATAAACGGCTCTTGAGTTTACATTGCTAAAAACACCTTTGGTTTTCTTTTCTGGCTCTTAAAGTGAACATGTCATTTTAATTCTTTGTAAAGCGAAGTGTTTTTGCAATATAGTAAATCCCTTTTTGATCAAGCCTGTTCTATCAGGATGGCTGGATATATATCAGCCTCGTTCTCTTGTCAAAGGAACTCAGCCAATATTCAGTAATCTTGCCCTCACGCTTTACCAATAACGCAGATATCATGCTGTAAATGATATCAGATTGCCATGCATAATGACTTTGTTGGAGGCAGGTTTGTAGATTTTTCGCCCAAACATGTTCTGAACACAGTTTAGTATATACCTTTGCAGTTGTGTCCGTCACCAATAAATCCTGGTTTACAAACGCACTTGAATGTCCCCACGGTATTAGAACAAGTGGCGGTTATGTTGCTGCAGTTGTGAATGTTTTGAGAACACTCGTCAATGTCTGAAACTAAATCAGAAGCTCTTATCAGTGCATCAATCACAAGAATAAAGAGTAAAAAGAAAGGAGTGTATCGAAATTGGGCTTCCAATTTAAAAACCATAGGGTGTTCTCAGGAAAAGAAAATTAACCTCACTTCCAGTGACGGGTGGCTAAAAGGCACTCTAACTCTTGAGAAAAAGGCATGCCATGTACTTCTTTTAAACCATGCCATTTCAGGTACCCATTAGCAGACCTCTCGCAGGCTCGCGTTGCTCGACGTCCCATGCTCTTCCGGGGAGAGGAAACGCAGTAAAAGTTGCAGTTAAACTCAACGGAAACTATTCTATTAAGGCATGGTACACTCTATTTAATGCTTTGATATCTTTACACAAATGACACAAATGACACAAATTTCATGCCGAACCGGCACATTGGCTACAAAGCTAACATTTTATTTTGAGAAGACAAACACTGTAAAATAATTAAAATATCAGTGAATGCTCAATTGGTCCATACAAATTCGCAGATGGATGCATTCTCTCCCAATTCTAAAATGTTAAATTTTATTTGACTTTCCGAACAATTACTCATGCCTAGCTAGACAGGCGTTGCAACTTTTCAGGCAATTGCGCAGCATATATTGTGGATTTTTTGTGCATTCACCGATTGATGCCCAGTATGTACATCGGTGGTTTTTATCCTCACAAGCTGACAGAAAAAAAGGAAAGCAATATAATATCAGATTTCATCAGCATTTCTGTTTAAGTTACATTCACTAGAATCAAGACTTTTTCATGCCAGGTTATCTGTCAGCCGAACTTTTGTTTTATATAAAATTTTGTCTCCCGCTCGTTCCTTCGTAAATTAATTTCTATGTAACTATTTGAGAGGAAGAGCTGTATTCAACCGGACAAATGGAGTGTACCTTGTAAGCATACGCTTGAATTTTAAAGGTAACCGTGAGTAATTTTCCCAAATCAAGAAAAGAAGGTGAAAGTGTTTCTTACCAATCAATTTACCCTACTTAGCTCATAGATCAAAGTTTTTTTAGCTTGGCCATGCAATGGTAGCTTGCGAGCAGGCCATAGTTATATAATGTTGTACGATGTGCGTTTCTTCGGTTGCGGGAAGATTTGAGGCGAGTTAGGGAAAGGTGGGCACCTTCTCTTCTTTGATTACACGACATCAAATCTCCGCCAGGTTTCTCGCCTTTTTGCAGGGAGTTTGGCAAGTTTACGTGCTCAAAATCTCACGCTCTTAATAATTAACAATTATTGGACGAGGTTGAGCAAAATATCGTGATTTTTCCGTGGCGAGCAGATCAATTATTTGCCTCAGACTTCAGCTTCGGAAAATAATTGATCTGCGAGACACTGAAAAATCACAATATTTTTCGATAACCGAGTCCGGTAATTGTTTTATCATTTGATCACCGAATTTCTTTTCAATTTTTTGGGGGCAGCGGCAAGCAAGTTTGTTTTCAATTTTTTGGGGGAGGCGGCAAGCGCGCATTGCTGCAAGAAATTAGATGGTTTCCTTCTCAGCTAAATAGTTAATTCTGTCGACTTTGAATTGAAAGTACAGTCAACTGTTAATTAACAAAATGTATGCCTTCAAATGGCTGAGACCTCCAGGAACAAGTTCACAGACTTCAAGGATTTGAAATCCGAAATAAAATGCTCAGGGAAGCGATCGCGATCTGCCATTTCACACAAGAGCGACCACAAGAGCGACCACAAGAGCAACCACAAGAGCGACCACATGAGCGACCACAAGAGCGACCACAAGGGCGACCACAAGAGCGACCACAAGAGCAACCACAAGAGCGACCACAAGAGCGACCACAAGAGTGACTACAAGAGCGACCACAAGAGCACTGCACTAATGAGGCCCAGGATTTACTCCTTCACCTCCACAGTATTCACTCTACTTTGGGATTCTGCGCGGGATCACTCTTGGGGCACGGACTCTTGTGAGTATTTGTCTTTTGGTTGATTTTGGTCCTCTTTCGCCTTTTTATCTTTCGGCGTTTTTCGGACTTCTTCGGCAACCCTGCCGATTTCCGGCTTCGAGCCGATTTCGGAGGGTTTTTTCGGTCCTTTCTTCGGCCTTTCTCGACCGTGGTTTCCGGGTGTTCGGCGTTTTCCGATTTTTCCGGTGTGTTTTCGGCGAAACAAAATTTTTCGGTCGCCCATCCAGTTTTGGGCTGTGTTGCGTGGGGCCGAACTCACGTTTCTTGTTGAGTTCTGGGCACTACAAAATCTTAATTATGGTTGGTTTCCAAAGAACCATTGACATACGTTGTAATTTGTTCCCTAATGGGACAAGTTCCACACAAATAATTAGTTATATAGATGCCCACTTCCAAGAGCAAACTGGGCATGTTGCTAAAGTTGTGTCTATCCAGCAGTGCCCCGGTTTTATTGCCAGGGTGACTTTTGATGATGAAAAGGGTGCGTTAGCTATGTTCCACTATCAGGAATGTGGGTCGGTGGTTCTTAATGGGGTCGAATGTGAGGTCATTTCTCCCCCCCCCCCACCACCCCCTCAAGTTAGTATGGTCGTCGTCCACTGGTTTCCTTATGAGGGCCCAGTGGAATCAGTTAAGAACGCGCTTTCAAGCTATGGTGAGATCAAGTCTGTCCGCCATCAAATGTGGCCTGGCAAGCCGTCAGTCTCTACTGGCTGCCGTCTTGTCAGAATGGTTGTCAAAAAAAAAATCCCTCGTTTCATTTCCATCGGGGGTATTCGCTGCAAGGTGTGGTACCGTGACCAGCCTTTGCGATGCGATATTTGTAGACAAGTTGGACACGCGGCAAAGCAGTGCCCTGATAAGGGGAAGTGCCGCCGCTGCCACAAGGCGGGGTATTTTGCTAGGGAGTGTACATCTGCATGGAACCTTCCCCAGGCCCCCCAGTGGCCCCTGGGGCCCCGGTTGGTAGCGCTGGTGGGGAGGAAGGGGCTGGCGATGATGGGGGTGACATTGATGAGGGCGATGCTGCTGAGGCGGCTGGTGATATCGAGTGCGAAGACGCTGTCGATGGTGATAGTGAAGCCGAACCCTTGGTGGGTGAAGCGGCCTCCCAGGTGTCAGGCATGGAGTTGGGCACCCCTGTTTTGGACTCCAGCGGCCAACTGGTGCAGGCACAGATTCCTGTCGTCCCCCCGGCCAGTGGTTACCCTGTGGCCGATGGGATAGCGGCTAGTACCCAGGCCTCGGTGTCGGGTGCTCCTCTCTTTGAGGATGAGGCTTATGCTACCCAGGCAGTCCAAATGCTGTCTGTTGCAGCTAATAGTTTTGTTAGACAACTTGCTGATAGTGCCCCACAAGAGGTTGAGTTCGCTGAGTATCTAACCAATGCCAGCGCTAATACTGATATTTCTCCTCGGACTGGGTCAGAGAGTAATGTCAGTAATTGTAAAGGAAATAGTGAGGCTCCGAATGATGAGCAAACTAGAGGGGCAGACGCCTCGGGTAAGACCCCTTCTGGGTCAACTGAAAATAATGATAGTGAACTAGTGTCTAGTAATGAAGTAAATGGTGGTACTGACAGTGGCCCTAATTCAATTAGTGTAGTTAACGTTAATCACGGTAGCGCTACTGATAATTTATCTAGTAAAGGGGAAACTGCAAGTGTGGTCCCTGCTAAAGTAAATAGTAAAGAGGATAAGAATGCCAAAAAAGGCTCTACTAGTGGTAAAGGTACCAGTAAGAATAATGTTAGCTCTTTGGCCCTGGCCGACGAGCTTTCCGAAATGGATACAGCTCCGGCCATGGCTACTCGTAAGAGACCTGCATCGGACGCTGGTTCTGAGTCAACCCCCCAAGACCCGGATCCAGAACCTCCGGCTACGTCGGCTTTGTCCCGGCGTAAGAAGCTTGCAAAACCATCTGCAGCAGCATTGGGTAAGGCTGGCAAGAGGTCCTCGGGCGGTAAGAAGAAGACCTAAGCATGATGGCTTCCCTTTTGTGCGCAGTGATGGCTCTTTCCATCCTTACCTTAAACTGTAATGGTCTGCGGGACCAGTCTAAAAGGTTTGGCTTTCTGCAGTGGTTGCGTTCCCTCCCCGTGAAGGTTGATGTTGTCTGCCTGCAAGAGACTCATTGTGTCACTCTGGCTGAGTGTTCTTTGTGGTTTTCATCATCCGGCTTTTCGTCTGTGTTGGCTCCTGGTTCTGTTCACTCGTGTGGTTCTAAACTCCTGGTCTGCCGATGGTCGTTATCTGCAATGTGAATTCTCTCTCTTTGGCAAAGTCTTCCGTGTGGTCTGTGTCTATGCCCCTAACTGTAACCCTGCGCGGAATAAATTCCTTGATGACCTCCATTCAAAAGTCGATCCATCTGTCCCTACTGTGCTTACTGGGGATTTCAACGCCGTCTTTGACCGAGCCCTTGACCGGCGTGGTTCGGAACCTGCAAGTTCATACAGAGACAGTTCCTCTTCGCTGGCCCAGCTTTTCGAGGCATGTTGTGTTATGGATGTGTGGCGTTACCTCCATCCCTCCTCCTCGGGTTTCACCTGGACCAGGTGGGATGGCAGTTTGGCGTCGCGCATTGATCTGTTTGGGGTGCCCTTTGCCTGGCTCCCATCGGTGTCCTCTTGCGCTATGTACTGCTGCCCCTTTTCGGACCACAGTGCAGTAGTGCTGTCTGTCTCTGTTCCCGACGTCGTCCCACCTGGGCCAGGCTACTGGAAACTGAACACATCCATGTTAGATGACCCGGAATATTGCCAGCTCGTTAGGGAAGAGTGGATTTCGTGGCGTCGTACCCTTCCTGGCTTCCCCTCTCTCGCCAAATGGTGGGACCGCGGGAAAGGTCGGATAAAAGGCCTTACCATCAGGTACTGTCGCAAAAAGTCATCTCAAACAACTGCATCGAGGGCTGCCCTCGTTCGCTTGATCGATCATCTTCGGGCCAAGCTGGATGCTGGCATGACCTCCTGCGCGGGCCCTTACCGATCTGCGCTGGCGGATCTGGCAGCTATGGACACCTACGTTGCCAAGGGTGCTCAAGTGCGATCAAGAGTTAAGTGGGTTGAGGAGGGTGAGTCCTCCTCGGCCTATTTCTTCCGCCTGGAAAAGAAGCGGTCTGCTGACCGCCGCATCTCTGCGCTGAGAGAGCCCGGTGGCTCTATTGTTTCTTCTTCTGTTGCTTTGTGTGCCACTCTCGGCTCTTTCTATTCCGACTTATATACGGCTTCTCCTACTGACACTTTGATCCAATCTTCTCTTTTGGGTAATCTGTCTTCTGTCCTTCCGCGAGATCGGGCTGATAGTTGTGAGGGCCTCCTCACCCCCCTCGAGGTCTATGAGGCTCTCAAGGGCATGAAGCGGAACAAGGCTCCTTACCTGGATGGCCTTCCAGCGGAGTTCTATCTTCGTTTCTGGGACGTAGTCGGTGCTGATCTCGTAGCTGTTCTTAACGACTGTTTTTCCTCCGGTTCTTTGTCTCTCTCTCAGCGTAGAGGTGTGATCTCGTTGTCTTTTAAAAAGGGGGATCGTCTTGATCCAAAGAATTGGCGTCCCATTTCGCTGTTGAATGTCGACTATAAACTGGCATCACGAACCATTGCTGGCCGGCTCCTCCGTGTCATTCACCTGGTCGTGCACCGGGACCAGACGTGTGGAGTGCCGGGTCGGTTCATAGGGGAGAATGTCACCTTTCTCCGTGATGTTGTGAGTTATGCGGAGTCTACGGGCACCGCGGTTGCAATCTTATCCCTCGACCAAGAAAAGGCCTTCGACCGGGTGGATTGGGGCTTTCTGCGATCTACCCTTGTCACCATGGGTTTCGGCCCCCAATTCATTGCTTGGGTAGACTTGTTCTACAGGCAGGTCCAAAGTGCCATTAATGTAAATGGTCATCTGACACCGTTTTTCGGTCTCTCGCGAGGTGTCCGGCAGGGGTGTCCCCTGTCTCCTCTGCTGTACGTTTTGGTTTCGGAGGTCCTTGCCTGTAGTATTCGCTCCAACCCCCGTATCGTTGGCCTTTCCCTCCCGGGGTGTCCCCCACTATCCCCCATATCTCAGTATGCTGACGACACGTCGTTAATTTTAACATCCGACGATGGGATCAAAGCTGCTCTGGAAGTTTATCATCAGTATGAGCGGGCGTTCGGGTCAAAGATCAATTTCGGAAAGTCCAAGGGCCTTTGGTTGGGCGGTTGGCGGGGCCGTACGGACTCCCCCGTCCCTTTCGATTGGACACCTTCGAAACTCAAGGTCCTTGGAGTGTTTATCGGTCCTGGTAACCTGGAAGAGGATAATTGGCGCCCGCGCATTTCTGCGGTGGACCATGTTCTCAAATCCTGGCGTTCACGTGTTCTGACCTTTCGCGGCAAGGCTCTCGTTATTAATGCTCTCGCCCTCTCCCGGGTCTGGTATGTGGCGTCACTCATCCACATGCCGGCTTGGGTGGAGACGGAGCTTACTCGACTTGTGTTTTCATTCTTTTGGTCTGGCAAGCGGGAGCTCGTCGCCCGCGCTGCAGTAGTGCAGCCAGCTCTTTTTGGTGGTTTTTCAGTGGTCAGTGTTCGCTTCAAGGTGTGGGCTCTTCTGGGTCAATGGGTGAGGAGGTTTGCCTCCTCTCCCTCCAGTTGGGTCTCACTGATGTCGTTTTGGTTTCAGTCTGTCCTTGGTGTCTCTCCTCTCGTAGCGTTTTCTCGCCCTTTTTCTGTTGACTCTAGAGCCTTGCCACCATTCTACCAGTCTCTGATCCTAGCGTGGCGGAAACTTGATGGGTCTTTTGCCACGTCCTGGGATTGCCTTGTTTATGCTTCTTCGTCTCCTTTGGTCTGTTCCCCAGTTGTCAGCATGTCTTCTAAGTCATGCTATTTGTATCTCCTTTCTGAGAACATGGTCCAGCCCCGTTGTGTGTACAAGTATGAACTTCAATTCCCTAATCTTGATTGGCCTGCCACGTGGCGTACCCTGTCTATGTTCGACCTGGATCGTCGTGTCACCGACCTTAACTGGAAGATTGCGCATGGCGTTCTGTACACCGCTCGGCGTCTCTCTCTTTTTGGTTTGTCGGTTTCTCCGTTCTGTTTTTGCGGTCCCCAGGTTGAGTCACTTGAGCATCTGTTTTACTACTGTCCGCTTGCTCAGAGTGTTCTCTCCTGGGTCCAGTCTTTGTTGTTCGTTTTCTCCCCTATGAGTCCTGTCATTCTTTTACGTCATGTTCTTTTCGGGTTTAAGACGAGTGAATTGATTTCTGTCCCTTGGGGTTTCGTCTACCTTCTTAATGTTTCTAAGTACTCTATTTGGTTGTGTAGGAACGATTACCGGTTCCGTAATGTTCGTCCTGGTGCCGTTGCGGTGATTGCGTCCATTAAAGCCCGCTTGAAGTTTTACCTACCTCTAGCCTTCAGGCGGTGCAAATCTAGCAGACGTCGTCGCTTCTTCCACAGACAGTGGTGCGCTCGTGGCGTTATTGCTTCTGTCTCAGGCAACTCTCTGGTCTTCAATCTTTAGTTCTCCCCCTTCTCCCCCGTGTGTTCCTGTGTCCGTCATGTTGCCTTTTGTGCTGGGTCTCCTTCATTGGTGTACTGCACAGGGGTTTTGTTCCGTTTCAGTCCTGTTGTGTCTGTCATGTAGCCACTTGTGCTGGGTCTCCTTCATTGGTGTACTGCACAGTGGTTCTGTTCTATTCATGTTTTGTCCATGTTTTTGTTTGCTTTTGTCCCTACTGTGGTAGGTAAGTGTGTCAGCGGGCATGCGTGAGTGTGGTATTTTGGTGCTTTGACTAACCATTATCACTAATCTGAGCATGGGAGTTTAATCTTTGAAAGTGTGTGATTAACCTGGGAGGTGGGGTTCGATCCCCCAGCGAGTTTGGCGTCCTGGTGGGCCCTCCGTTTATGGCGGTCCCAACCCTCAAGCCCTTGCACTCTGGCGGCGGGTTTGGATTAGACATTTAGGTCGGCAGGCATTGCACCGCCCTCACGGGAGCCTGGCCGTCCGCCTTAAACATAAAAAAACCACATGAGCGACCACAAGGGCGACCACAAGGGCGACCACAGGAGCGACCACAAGAGCGACCACAAGAGCGACCACAAGAGCGACCACAAGAGCGACCACAAGAGCGACCACATGAGCGACCACAAGAGCGACCACAAGAGCAACAACAAGAGCGACCACAAGAGCGACCACAAGAGCGACAACAAGAGCGACCACAAGAGCGACCACAAGAGCGACCACAAGAGCGACCACAAGAGCGACCACATGAGCGACCACAAGAGCAACCACAAGAGTGACCACAAGAGCGACCACAAGAGCGACCACAAGAGCGACCACAAGAGCGACCACAAGGGCGACCACAGGAGCGACCACAAGAGCGACCACAAGAGCGACCACAAGAGCGACCACAAGAGCGACCACAAGGGCGACCACAAGAGCGACCACAAGAGCGACCACAAGAGCGACCACAAGAGCGACCACAAGAGCGACCACAAGAGCGACCACAAGGGCGACCACAAGAGCGACTACAAGAGCGACCACAAGAGCGACCACAAGAGCATGGTTACTATTGCGCATGAACAGAATATTATCTGCAGCAAAAATGGAGTTAGACGGTAGTACGCATGAGCAGACCATCATTTGTAGGCAGTTACTTGCAGGTCACACGGTAGGCTCCCAGCCAATGAAAATGGGGAGAAAATCCATGGAATGATAATATGAAATACCTGCGCAGTTATATCCATCACCTCTGAAACCAGGATTACAGGAGCAGTTGAACGATCCCTTGCTATTAGAACAAGTGGCGTTGTCCTTGCTACAATTGTGGATATTTTCGGCGCACTCGTCGATGTCTGAAGTAAAGTAACAGTTGTGTTTAGTGTCGTGACAAACAAAAAATTACGAGCAGAGGAGCGATCCCTCGATATTTTTGCAAGTGGCACAGTCCTTACTGCAGTTATGGGTATCGCTAAGACAGTCATCAATGTCTGAAATGGAGTCAACGGACCATACTCATACACTGAGGCTGCAGGGATAAAAGGGAGGAGGAAGTGCTCCAATATCATAGTATCATCTTGATTGGCTTTGTCTCAGATATTTCTATAAGATTTTTGGACTGATATGACAAAGCGTTATGTTGTGAATACTATTCGGTACCTGTGCAATTGTTTCCGTCACCCCTGAGTCCTGGTTTACAAGAGCACTTGAATGATCCCTTAGTATTATTACAAGTGGCAGTTCCATTGCTGCAGTTGTGGCTGTTTTGAGAACACTCGTCGATGTCTGAAATTAAATCATCAGCCCTCATCAATTACAGTATTAAAGAATAACAACCAGGAAGGTATTGAAATTGGGCTTCCAATCTGAGTGTGGTCTAAGGAAAAGAAGCTTTTAACCTTACACTCAATGTGAGAGGTGTGGTGGCCTCATATTTAGTGTGCTCGACTCTGACTCTCATGGTGCCTTTCTTCACCCAGGTGTTTAAATGGGTACCGGCGAATTTGATACGGGAGGGGGGGGGGGAACTTTATGGGGTAACCTTGCATCCCATCCATGAGGGAGTAGAAATACTCCTGGTCGCTTCATGCTATGGAAGCCGGAGTTAAGTGCAGGTCTGTTGAACCACTTGCCTCGTGAACATACTTTACCTTAACATTGGAGGGTGGCTCAAACTCACTCTAACCTCCAAGAAGAAGACATAAATGTACGTATCTTATATTATGTCATGTCAGGTACTCAGTACTTACGTTTGCAGCTAAAATGCTATTGTTATGAATCGAGTAGCTCTGTCTATATCGTTCAGGGTCCTTCTTAAGCAGAAATGAAAACATACGGAATTATATCTGTTAAACAAGATCATGCTCTGCTAGTTTATACCTTGGCATTGATGTCCATCCCCGCTGAATCCAGGAATACAAGAGCAGTTGTAAGATCCCTCGGTATTTGTACAGTTGGCGTTCTTGCTGCAGTTGTGGGTTTTTTTATCACACTCGTCGATGTCTGAAATGAAATCATGTGACCATACCTATGATTTTTATCTTCACAACAAGGAGGTGGGTGGGGGAGGGGAGTTGCCAATTTGCAATGGAAAACCGACTCTGCCGCATGTTAATCCAGTTCTGCAGGGAGAAAGGCTTAATATTTGAAACCTGATACTTATAATTAGGATTTTAAAACGCGTATTTCTACCAAAGGCTAGTTAGGAGTAGGCATCATGCTCTGAACAATGCTAATTAGAAATAAATACCTGTGCACTTGTCTATATCCCAGCTGAATCCAGTATTACAAGAGCAGTTGTAAGATCCCTTGGTGTTTGTGCAGTTGGCGTTCTTGCCGCAGTTGTGGGTTCTTGTAACACACTTGTCGCTGTCTGAAACTAAATCAACGAACAGTACCCATGATTGTTATTATCAAAAGAAGGAGGGGATGGGGAAAGGAAGTTGCTAATTTGCAAAGGAAAACCGCTTCTGCCGCATGTTAATCCAGTGCTGACGGGAAAAGGGCTTATTATCTCAAATATGATAGTCGAATTACCTCATATTTAGGATTAGGAAAGGTTTTTTTCTACCATAGGTTAGTTTGGATTAGCCATCATGCTCTGAACAACGCTCATTACTTGGGCAATTGTCAATATCCCCGCTGAAACAAGGATTACAAATGCACTTGAATGATCCTTTGGCATTTTAACTATTGGCGTTTTTATTGTTGCGGTTGTGAGTATGAGTATGATCAACACTCGTTGATTTCTGAAATAGAAACGACAAATCTTTCACCAAAATACTTAAGAATTAAGGTCTTAAGAGGGGTACTAATGTAAAGAGTTTTGCTATTTGTCATTAGATGCGTGTGACGAAGCTAGCGAGTGAAAAGTGGCGGTTCTGCGGATAGGAGAGTTTAAATCCATTGCTTTAGTTTTCCACTGAATGCCTGAAATAGGTTGGTCCTAATGGAGGTGGCTTGAGCTCTTATAGATGTCAAACGACTGCACTGAAGGATATCTAGAGAATAATACGAATTTTATAACTAATTTTATAACTAATGGAACTGGCTCTAGTTCATTCCTGTTCACTCTAAACAAGACACAATACCCAGAAATGAGGAAAAGAGAAGTTTATTGAAATTGCACCCCTACCCACCTTTTCCCTCACTAAGTCACATTTAACACGTGAAATAAGAACAGCTGATTTTGAATCTTAAACCATCCGAAGAAATGGACCACTGTGTTTCAATCAGTTACAAAGTTGATTTTTATCATTTTAAGTCTTACCCTCTTCACAATCGTTGCCAATAAATCCAGACGCACATAAACATCGATATCGTTTTTTTGTAAATCCCGACTGGCAAGTGCCGTTGTTTTGGCATGGTGATGGATGGCAAAAATTCTTAAAAGAAAAGAAAAGCATGTCACAAATAGTTGTCTACTATCTTCACAGCCCTCTCCTACATTTCGCCGAGAACTTGAGCGCGAAAAATAAATCGAGAAGGGGCGTCCTTGGACAGGATTTAAAGAGTAGAGTACTGCACTTAGTAACTCCTGTCCTAGCTCAACTCTGTCATTATGTCCATAGTTGTGAGCATCTTCTGAGCCATTTGATGGATCTAATTCTTTCGATTGTTTTTAAACTTCGAATACGAAGGAATAAAACTGCCTCGTGCAGTTATGCCTTAAAATGACCATTACACTTACCTTTACTCACAAGAATTTTCTTATTAGAAGCAAGGTTGTAATTATCTTTGTTAGAAAAAAGAGATTGATCAATTGTTTACTCAAGGCTGGTGAGCATGGTTTCTAAAATGAATACGAAAAAGTACTTGCTACTTTTAATAGAGTTAGGTTTCCTCAAGGCACTGAGAGGATTTTTGTTTTTGGTGACTGCTTATTTACAAAAGATCCGTAACGACGCTAGCACGCGGTGAAAATTATGTAAAAATAAGAAGTAATAGATGAAAGTACCCCTCAGCTCTCATGAATGACCTAAACAGAGAGAGGTGCAATTGACATTTAATTAACAGCTCGTCCATGTACCTTAGTTCCATGATAAACATAGTTCACTGCTTTTACCACATCCTCCTCGTACTCTTTAGCTGTTGAGTTATTCAGTTCACAGTTGTGTGCTTCTGTTCCATTTTCTCCAAAATAAAAGTTAACACTGACGCAGTTATAGTCCAGGTAGCAACGATATTCACATGTATCTCTGTCAATCACACTGATGTTTGCTATGGTGTGGTTGATGAGACGTTCTCCCACGAAGAACAGAGTGGATGGAAAGGCTAATATACGGCATTGATCTAAAAATACAAATCATTAAAAGTTAAGAATGGCTGCCTGTTAGGATCGAGAATCGTCCGTCAGCGACCATTTTGGTGAATTGCTCATATTTTGCCCAACGATACCCTTTTGGTAAGCTGTTTTCAAATATGAAGTTTAAACGTTCCGACTAGTGTTAACTTTTCAGAAATTTGCGAAAATTTGAAAACGCGGTTTAAGTGCGATTTTCCGCCTGTTAAATTGTCCTAAATTCACTGCAAGACCCAAGCTTCGTTGAGGGCTTAAAATGAATTCAGTTAACACCAAACTTTACATGTATTAAGAAAAAGGCTTCCCATTCATTTGTGTTATGTTCATTTTTTCCATACACAGCAACGTTGTGATTTTTTTTTGTCCCTTAAGCAACACCCTCAGAAAGTGCTGTACATGGGGCGAGAAGTAGGTAAAATTTAATGCGATAAAAGTATACCTGGTACATAATTTTTTAACTTTTTAACTAGATATTCGTAGTAAAATGTCCTCATTCAATACCCGAGTAAAATTTTGTGCTTTGAATCGAAACGCCTCCTTTTGGAAATACCACGAATATTTGTGTCCTGAGCGAGCAGAAGATATGTGTTGTGTAAACAAACGTTAATCATATTATTCCCTGCCAGGTAGAAAAAGGTTTTGAAATAAACTTTAATTTTGGAAATTTTGGCTGGTATGCCACAAGATATTAGGCAAAAGGGAAATCATACATTCAGAGTTTCGTGAGACCAAAGAGAAAATAAAATCAGCGTCGAGAATATACCTACGGTTGTTACATCGATCACCATTATGCAAATTACGACCTCAGCTGTAGGAAAACTGATATCTCTTGCTCAGTTTGTTGAATGACTCTTAAACAATTCAATGGTTGTTTTTCATATATAGAGAGATAATATGTATATATTGATCAATAATTCCTGAGAATGCAGGGGGAGAACAGCATTCTGTACAAGCAGTTCAGTTTACCAATGCCAATTATTTCTATTTACCATAACCGACGTCCGATCCTAGCAAACACGCACCACATGAGACTCTAAATGGGCTGTCAGAACTATACCAAAGACTGAAAAAAACAAAAACTTCACTCAAGGTCTGATAACCACACGATAACACTTTTACACTTCAATCTCAGATTTACTTCAAAGGGCAAAGGATAGTGCGTCATTATACCCAGTATACTGTGGGAAAGGAAGATTCTCGTGTTTCTCTGAAAGAAGACTGGGCTCTCAGAGTAATAAAGAAGGCTTACAGATTCAACGAAAAATAAAAGTCGTACCTTCTGTCTAAATTTCGAATAGGGCAGACGACAGGCCACAAACTTGACGCTGAGGTAGTTGCTCGAGATATGCGGCGTGCCCGGGGCACCCATGGTGCACGACTTTTCCAGTCATCGGAATTCCTCACAACTACCCAGATCACCTCTTTCTTCTCAGGACAGAGTGCGTTAGTACGCCAATGAGATGCTGATGACGCTGATATCCGAGAAGCTCAGGAGGAGAGTAATTTTAGCGAGGCAAAGGAGACTTTCACGTCAATACAACTTGACTATCCCCTGATCTACGACCAGTACGATCTTTGTGAAATGGCGCTAAAGTACTCTTTGAAAATCTTGAGGCTACCCATGTTGCAGCACATGTGTGAAGATCTTGGCCTCAATATACCATCAAAGCCCATTCGTAAAAAGGCCCCGTACTTGGCTCTACTAAAAGAGATTGTCAGCAAATGTACTTGCCAAAAGTCATCATGATGCTGACTTTCTCTTTTGTTTAGAAGAATAGGAAAGTGAGGAAGAAACGAATGAACGGCGTATCGTTCCTAATCGTTAGTTAGTAGTTATCTTATTTTTTTAAAATGCACGTAGGCCGGATCAGAAGTTTTTGCGTTTTGTTTTGTTATTCTTTTAATCATCCCGGTATTGACCCTCACTTTTCTTTTCTGGTCTTCACGTCAGTAATGAAATTTACTCATCTAGTAGCCGAAATATGCAAACTCACGGATGTGGGAGTATTCAACCTACATTTCAATCTGCTCATGTTTTAATGCGGGATTTCTTTCTCTAATTTAACGACGTCGTCCTTTCAGTTGCGGTTTTAACGCGCGTATGTTCAAGCACCCCCAAAATGTTTGCAATTACGTTACGTTGCGTGACATTAATAATTACCAGGAGAATAAGACCTGTTCTCTTGTATTAAATTACTTTGAAGGTCATAAGACGCCTTTCTTTGTATTTATACTTACAGAAAATGAGTTTTCATTGTAAAAGATAAAAAGTATTTAGATTGTCAGTGTGGAATCAAGTCTTAAATAGCTTCTTTCGAAAGTATCTTTTGCATTACTTGAATGTGAGAAGGTGGTAATGTAATGTGTACTTCACTTGCAGATTTTTCAGCCCAAAAATGTTTTGGAGAGCCTTATCAAACATCTTGCAAAATTTTTGACCTGTCTCTTTACATTTTACAAGCTATAAGTCACTACAACGAGGACCGAATTTAATTTGGATATTTAAAAACTCAGATGGTTAAATTACCTAGTTATTTGTCTACACACTTTGCGTCATTTTGCTCGCTTAGGTCACGAACACTTCTGACATTTTCGAAAGGAAGCAATGCGATTCAGAGCATCAAAAATTGCACAGTGAATGTAAATAGCAATGTTTGACGAATGTATTGTTGAAAATCCAAAAGGTCAGGTAACAGCTAAATTTTTTTCGCGCGAAATATCACCCGTTTTTCAACGCCATTTTGCGTGGCCTGTAAGGATGTTCTTTCAAGGGCTTAAGTAATCCCAAAATCGATGTGCCCGAAAAAATTTACACATCAGAATTGAATAAGAATAGCTTTCCTTACAACGTGTGAAGTTTGGTGTTGATTGATTTCATTTTAAACCTTGAGCGGAGCTTGGTTTTCGCAGTTAATTTTTGACTGTGCGACATGCGGAGCCTGAACTCAGGTAACCTGAAATCGCGTTTTCCGATTTTCGTAAATTTATGAAAAGTTAAGAATCGCTGGAACTGAAAAACGTGATTTTTTAAAATGGTTTACTGAAAGGTTTCTTTGGGCGAAATATGAGCAATTCAACGAAATGGTTAAAAGAAAATGAGCAAGAAATATCATAGTTTTCTTACAGCTGAGGTAGTAATTTGCATAATGGTGTCGATGTAACAACCGTATGTACATTTTCGACACTGATTTTTTTTTCTCTGCTCTCACGCAACTCTGAATGCATGATTTCCTTTTTTCCTAATATCTTGTGGCATAATAGCTAAAAATTTCCAAAATTAAAGTTGATTTCAAAATCTTTTTCTACCTGGCAGGGAATAATTAGATTAGCGTTTGTTTACACAACATATATCTTTGCTCGCTCAGGACACAAACATCTGTGGTATTTTTAAATGGAAGCGTTCCGATTCAAAGCCTCAAATCTTACTCAGGTATTGAATAATGACATTTTATTACCAATATCTAGTTAAAAATTTAAACAATTATGTACCAGGTATACTTTTATGGCGTTAAATTTTACCTATTTTTCGCCCCATGTACAGCACTTGTTGCTTAAGGGACCAAAAAAATTCACAATATAGCTGTGTACGGAATTAAAAAAATTAACAAAACACAAATGAATGGGAAGACTTTTTCTTAAAACGTGTGAAGTTTGGTGTTAACCGAATTCATTTTAAGCCTTCAACGGAGCCTGGGTTTTGCAGTGAATTTTGGACAATTTTCCAGGCGGAAAACCGCACTTAAACCGCGTTTTCAAATTTTGGCAAATTTCTGAAAAATTAACACTCGTCGGATTTTTTAAACTTGAGTTTTGAAAACAGTTTACCAAAGGGTATCTATCGTTGAGCAAAATATGAGCAATTCACCAAAATGGTCGCTGACGGACGATTCTCGATCCTTACAGGCAGCCATTCTTAAATAGCGACATGGGTCATGAATTCTAAAGGTCTCAGTTGTCGTTAAACTCGCCTTCCAAGCGCTTGGTACTTATACTGATAGATAGATAGATAGATAGATAGATAGATAGATAGATAGATAGATAGATACTTTATTAGGCACAGAATCCATAAAGCTAAGTCACTTATTTACACATATTCATTAAGATACCAAGATCAAATTAAAAGTGTTCTTTATTTTTTTTCGAGCCGAAAAGATCTCTTGAATGAGTTATTGAATTGTATGACCCCCAAAAGCCAGATAAGTCTTCTCTTTCTTTTCTTTTGACCCCTGTTGCCCCAGGTTTCTTCAAACAAAGTTTATCTCTCTTTGTTTTTCCTTGCAATTACTTTCTGCGGGACACCTGAAACAACTAGCTTCACAGTTGATAATAATGATACCGAAAATTGCAAAGTGTACCTTGACGAGCCCAAACCCCGAAGATAATTCGTGCCCAGAGAACTCAATAACTTCCAGTAATGTTCAGTGATGAACGAGGCAAGAAATTTCAATCATGAACTCCCAACTTGTGCCCAATATTTCAAATCACATTTTCCTCACCTGTCTTAAAAGTTACTATGATAACGCGCGCGTGCAAATCCTACTTAACATTTATGTTGTCTATCTCTTAGCCACCTGTCAGTGAGAAGTTTTCATGTTCCCAGTCATTCGCAGTCAGTATTCCTTTTGCAATATAGGAAACATAATTGCTATGCCTGCATTGCAACAACTTTCTCGTTGTTGTTATTAGCTTTGAAAAAACTTACGCACTAGGCTTCGAAAAATTGCGTAATACATAACAAAAGAATTCAGTAATTGCGGAGGTTGTTCGGTTATAACTAAAAAACTTTGCAAGCACACTTCACAAATTGTGAAAAAGAATCTAGAATAGTTTTGAATGAACAAAAGATAGCAGCAAATTAAAATGGACGATGAGTTTCAGTAGCCATTTTGTTAGTTAGGCCCCTATATACGAGAATTTTAGTCCTCGGAAATAAGCGTTTCCTTTTTTTTTTTCTTTTTTTTTGTTGTTGATATATTGCTTAGCTGAACAATTAAGAGCAGAATAATAAAGGTTTCTTATCCAAAAATGCCAGCTTAAAAACATACCATCTTGGCAGGACTGAAATTGTCCGAGGGAAAGAACCACAGAGATAGGGAACAAGAGGAGAAAAACTCCCATGTCCGCAAAAAACCAGCTGAAAGGAAATCCTTTCGATGTTTAGGAGCTGTTGAGGAAACCGAAGAGCTTAACAAGAGTTTGTTGATTGAGATGTACCACCAATTAAGGTTACACTTCCTAGAAAAGTGTTAGCCAATCACACGTGGTCGTTATATATAAAGGATGTTTCATCACCCGTCACAGAGACGCTGTGAGATTAATTAACGTGTTCTGAAACAGTAGATTTGGTTAGTTTTCTCCTCAGGCAGTTATTTCCACCTTTCACTCTCTATCCTTAGGGAATCCTCGTGTACCTGTTTTAATAATTACAAGCAGCATCAAATGAGAAAAGAAATTTTCAGTTGAACTGTAAAAATGCAAGCACATAAAAAAGCCTAATTATTCAAATTGATATCTCTGCGGTATTCTGACCAAATTTCCTGAGAAATTTTAGAACAAAATTTTAGAGATCATAGCCTCAATGAGGCATAGTCTTTTGTTAAGTGTCGCTCTCGCTGAGGGTTTCTTTTTTTTTCGGCCCGATTGCACCTGCAGTTTAAGTATTCTTTTCTCCGATTTAGTGAGTTTTCTCATATGCAAATTAAAGTCTAAGAGAAGGTTCTCCTCTTATTCCAAGTGAAGTTTCCATATTTTGTTTGTGAAATGACTAAGTACATCTTTTCACTTGTAGCAAGAGAGAATTTCGTGAGCGCGCTCGACACTTTCGATCGCTGTCCACGCGGGCGGTCTAGCCAGAAATCAGTTGTAGCTTGTGGCGACACAAAAAAGGAGGATTGGAGAACAACCAAACTATGAATGTTGAATATTGCCCTAAACAATTTTCATGAGGAAAGAAAAAAGGAAAAACTTTCTCTCGACGAGAAGTTGTACATTGCCCTACCGATATATGGAGAGTGCACTGTCAAATGCCTCAACCCAACGACTGCGTATGACAAATTTTAAACCGGAAGTTTCCGCATCTTTTCTTTAAAAATGAATAAAGGCTGATAGTTTCTAAAGAAACTGTTTGTGGCTGCGTCGGTGGGGGTAACGAAATAATTTGAATATATCAACAAAGTTGAAATGGTAAATTGTCCACCGTTACGATTATAAAAGCTGACGTTTCGAGCGTTACCCCTTCGTCGGAGCGAATAGAGGAATTGTGGGTTGTGTGCTTATAAAGGCAGAAAACGGAGCTACGTTATTGGTGGGAACAATTTCTTGAAAAAACTGGTTTAGACGACAATATCTACAACAAAAAACTCAACTTGTTGAAAATAAAACTTTTGCATATAAAATGGTTAGTTTTAAAAAGGCCTTTGAAACCGCTATAGATATTCCCTTCGCTTTATTGTGCATTAACAATTATTGAATTATAAAACTCTACGTGGAAGGTTGTTTTATGAAACAACGTACGCGTGATGATGGTAAACATCGCTCTTGAACTCATGGTCATCCTATTAGATGAGCAGATTCTATGCCTCCACTCATCTGCGTTTGGTCCACACCGTCGCAATGTCGTTAAATTTTGCTAGTGCTTGTCACTTTATCCGTCAGGTTGCCCAGCAACAGTAAATATGGGAGCCTTAAGTCTCTATGAAGACAATTTTGGAAAGAATAGGCTACTTTTTGAGATCCTATAATTTAGTGTACTTTTTGCCAAATGATGCATCTTTCAACTTGCAAGGTTACACCGTTAAACATTGCTTAGGTTTTTCCATATAAATCTTTTACGTCTTGTCTTATTTCTCCCTAATTTGCAACCGACAAACGTTTCATCAGCAAATCGTTCATGAATCAATCTTGCGAAAGACATAAAACGAAACTTATTATTTCACCGCCGCAAACACTTTTTTTATTATTAAAACAAACAAGTGCTATTCACGAAAAGTGGAACTTCGAGGAGCCTACAGGCCTGATCGAGAGCTGTTGTTCAGAAAGCCTCATAACTGAAGTTCATCTTAGTTAAAAGATTTTTCAGAAAAAAAATTATGTCGTCATTAAGTCCCAACTGCTTCATATTGATAATTAAAATACAAATTTTCCATACGTATTTCCAAAGTTGCTTTACATAACAATATATCCCATTCTTGATTATTCATATCACTTAATCTTGCTTACTTTGAAACGTCTACACATCGAATAAACCATGCATAGGGAGTCCTTTGATTAAGTTCGAGATCTTCTCAGGGCTCCACTGGATATGGGCAGTGATCGAGTTATGAGAAAATTACTGTGAGTGTTTCCATAGTGCTTGTATAGCATCTGCATCGTTTATTGGCGGTCAATATTACAGTTATTCCAGGTAAAACGTAAGAGAGACCCAAGTGTATGCGCATGCATTTCACAGCGGATCAATGATAGTTTGCATGATTGTGGAAAGAATGAAAAAGAAAGATCACAAGGATCTAGAATTACAGAAGAAAAACCCTCTCGAAGGGATGACAGAGAGAAATAACTAATCCAGTACACAGCAATTATTCTGACAGCCTTTAGCTTGCTTGCAGGCGATAGTTAGTGTTTTCAAGTGCTAGATTCAGCGCGGCGAATATTCGGTCGCCATAGTGGACGGGTAGAGATTTGGTACGAGTGACAAAGCGCGGGGAAGGGAGAAGGGGAGAAAACCAGAAAAACCGCCTGCCCGAAACCCATGATTTCTCACAAACCGTCCCATAACCAGTACGTGACATCCCCGACATGTCACACATTCTTGAAGGAACAATCAAATGGGATGAAATGGAACCTTTTCCCTAAAACTGACTGGCGTGTCATGTAGCAAAACAAAACGTGTAGCGATCGCGGATGGAACGATGCAGTGATACATCAAATAAAGCGGTAACAAAAGTTGAAATCAACAGAAATTTGGAAAACGAGCAATGTCGAATTTGCAAAACCAGACTAGTCTTTCTATACGGGAGACGGCAACTTACATTTGAAAGGAAAATTTATTTTTTATTCCATAAAGAAAGGAATATAAGGGCCTTGAGTTTCACGACATAGCGAACAAACCTTTGTACGGTTATGTAGTAAATAACTTGGGAATTTGAATTCATTCAGATTGTAACGACATTCTTAATAAAAACGAATAACTAAATCATACTGAGCTGACTAACTAACTAACTAACTTATTTTAAACTAACTAATTATTTCATGACCGTCAATCAACACGGCAAAAAAACTAGCGTTCACCGTACTGAAAACAAAAGTTGAATTCACGGAAAACGTGACAATTTACTAACGTTTACCCGCGTTTTGCCTACGGAAAATCCGACATTTTCTGTGCGTTTTCACATCGGTGAATCCCGGTATTCGTTCCATTATTCGGTAGTTTTCCTTCGCAGTAAATGCATGCAGGTAACCAATTCATTTACCGCCATTAACCGCTCGGTTAACGCAGTATCACAAACAGTGTGTTTTCCTTTTGTTCATTGACATTTTCCGAGTGAACAACACCGTATTCACCAGAGTTAACAGCTGAAAACACGCATTTTCCGGGAAGGTTAATGTGTGTAAATACAGGAAAATATAATGTTTTCCAAAGTTTGCACTTCGTATAATGCATAGAAAATACTATGTTTTCTCTTGTTCGCAACCATTTTTCACCCGGTGAATGAAATGTTCACAAGAATTATCCAGTCGAAAGCATGCATTTTCCAATGTATTTCTACGATAGCAAATTTGAGGTAATTCGTGGAAACACATCTTCCAGCGTTTGACCTTTCATTGTTGTTCGGTTAATCTATGGAAAACAACATGTATTCTGCCATTTACAACCGTTTTGCGCATTCGAACGTTATGTTCACTGGAATTATCCAGTCGAAAGCATGCATTTTCCGGTATTTTCTGCAAAGGCGAATTCGTGCAAGGGATGCATCTTCTTGCATTTACCGCCGCTCGGTTAATCGCTGTTCGTCAAATTTCACTTCTTGGACTCAACTCTTCCGCAGGTTCTCAAAGCATTTTGTCCTATTTCCCTCTTCCAGACAGGATAAGCACTCTTTAATAATTCTCGTCAAGTTTATAAATGCACAATGATGTTAGCGGTACAGTTTATTCAGAGTCTAAAACGGAGCCTGATAACAATCGCGTTTCTTAGCCTTATTTAACTTTACACATTTCTCTGTCAAAAGCCAAAAAGAAGCAAAACTTAACCCCTACAGTACAAATGATATGATAAAATTGGAAGGATGTACTGTCTTAAAAATTATGTGTGAGTCAATATATAGAAACTATGACCAGAAAACTGATTTCTAGATACATGTTTAAATTTCTAAGCTTCTATTATAAGCATTTTGCAAAAACTGAGTGTCAAGGTTTGAAGAAAAAATAATTATGTGAACTTCATGTGCCGAGGGAATCAAGGCAACATGCTGAGAATGTCACCTTACATTTAATCTTATGTCTGCATTAAATCTATTTGAAACACTTCTGATGTTTAAAATTGAGACACTACTCCATCTTATGGAGAACAAGAGAACTATAAAAGAGAGAATGAAAATTGTAGCTTCCTCTAGAATAGCAGATATATCCAGGATTTATCTTTAAAATGGGCATGTTAAATTGTCCTCACTGATAAATGCTGAGAATGTCACCTTACAATTAATATTATGTCTGCATTAAATCTATTTGAAACACTTCTGATGTTTAAAATTAAGACACTACTCCATCTTATGGAGAACAAGAGAACTATAAAAGAGAGAATACAAATTGTAGCTTCCTCTAAAATAGCAGATATATCCAGGATTTGTCTTTAAAATGGGCATGATAAATTATCCTCACTGATAAAAGTTCACTCAAATGCACAATTCAGTCAAATATGACGTAGTGTGATAATGTTCAAAAATTCATTCATATATATGTGAATTATTTGCTAAAAAACACCTGCATTCAATCCTGGACATAAGTGCCAAATAATGAGCACTTAAGCCTGGAGGTGGACAAAAAACAATACGGCGTGCTATTCCTTAATTGGTTGCCAAAAACCCAGTCGAGAAGCACCCATCGATATGCCGCGGATGCAATCACAACAACTTAACAAGAAGTAAACGTTCTCAAATTAAGAACTCTAGTACTAATTCCACTACGGAAGACAAATATGCGCGGTCCCTAAATGCATGTTTCTAAATATCTGCAGCTTGACTAAGACACGGAATGGAATCAAAGCTAATCTGGCACTTGAAGCTGACTTATTTACGAATGATATCGACATCCGCTTTGTTTCCGAAACACATTTAAAAAGGATCGTGCCGGACTCGGTTGTAGCTATATCCCATTATACCATCCACAGAAGGGATCGAAACTGGTTTGATAAAGACAAAGACAAAGACAAGCAAGAGAAAGGAGGCGTAGCGATTTATGTGAGGAAAAATGTAAAAGTGAAATCGGTCTCGAGATCGGAGTTGTTTGAGTCCATAAGTCTGGAAATTGAATTACCATCGGGCCATCATATGCTGATGAGTGGTATTTATCATCCACCAAGATCTAGATACCAGGAAGACGACTTAATTGAATATGTCACGGATATACTGTAGATCAGTTTCTCGAGCGTCAACCAAGTGGACTCATAAGTGCTATGTGGAGTAGACCTCAACCGGCTTGATTTAGAAAAGCTTTCGAATTTATCTGGTTTAAAATTAAAGTGCTGGTTGACTTTTCAACTCGAGGCGATTCTGTTTTGGACAATTGCTTAACTAATAATGAAGCCCTCTTCTCTAGGTGCTACCCTGTTGTCGCCCAAATGAAAACAAACCCTAAAGGCGTAATTTTACCAGCAGGTGCACAGGCAGCCCAAGCTCACCACTAGAAAAGCGGACGTGACTCTTAACGTGTTGCGCAACGTTCTATATTTTTAAAGGTTTGTATGGGATGTTATCGGTTTGCCTTAAAAGAGAGTAAAAAATGTCTTGTTTTGAAATAAAATGAGCTTACCTTATTGCTTTGCTGTTTTCTTTGTTGATTCCGAGCGTCTCAGGCCATTTTGAAGCGTTTTAGGCGTGTTAGCGCTATGTTGGTGTTCAACTGCTAAAAGAAGAACAAGAGCAGACAAGAGCAGCTGCGTACCAGACAAGGATTTCATCATTGGTTTAAATGATTATTTTGGTGACATTTGCTTTGATAGAGAATATTCTGAACCAGTTCCTGCCGAGATTGATGCGAACACCTCTGCTCCACAGCTATCTACATTTCAAGTATTTATTGCCTTATCACGAATACAGCGTACTGCCACTGGACCTGATGGGATTCCTTTCTGGATATGGAAAGATTATGCTGAGACATTAACCCCAGTGATTGAGAATTTATGGAACATGTCTCTTGCTAGGCAGATTTGGCCAAGCCGTTGGAAGGAGGGTAACAGCAATCCATTCCCAAAAGTCGAGACACCACTTGAATACGCAGACTTTAGAGGAATCAATGTTACTCCAGTTATTGTTAGAACGTTTGAAAGAACAGTGTATAACATTTTAACAAGAGGCGCCTGAAGCAACATCTGAATCACTCTCAGTTTGCGTGCCGTTCAGGTGGAAGTTGTGTAAACGCTCTGTTGAAAATGCAGCATACATTTCTTGCGGCATTGGATAGACGGGACACCTTAGCGGTGAGAATGTTTATGATGGATTTTTCAAAAGCCTTTGATAACGTTAGACACAATCTCCTAGTTGAAAAGCTGGGACGCAGTCCACTTGATTCATGCATTGTTAACTGGTGTCTCTCGAAGGCAGAAAACAGAGGGAGATTTTTAATAATTTGACTTGCCAGTGGAGAATTGTCAACAAGGGAACAACACAGGAAAGCGTCAGAGGCCCATATCTTTTCAACATATTTTTTATGACGTAGAGACAGATGGGTACAAAGATATATCCTTGTTTAAGTATGCAGACGATTCAACCGTCTTAGTAACGATCACTAAAGATTCCCCGGATGTACCTGACATTGCCATGTCCAATTTTATGGATTGGACGTTGCAAACGGCACGCATTGTAACACTAGTAAGTGTAAGGAGCTAGTTATGCGTGAGAAAGGCAATTTAACTGTCTACCCAATATCTCACAATATCGAACAATATAATAACATTTCTTTATTAGGCGTCACATTTGAAGGTAATTGTGAGTTGCATGTCAAGGCCAAGCTCCATGAAGCCAACAAGTGTTTATTTGTCATCAGAAGCCTACGTCAAGAAAAATATACACAAGACGAAATAGACCACCTCTTTAATTCAATTGTGATCCCTAGCTAAGTTATTATACGGTCTTTCAGTTTATGCTGCAACTGTTTCCCAACTTACTGTTCTACAAGGGTTTTGGAAAAGATGTTATAAGAGGCGCTATACGTCGGTCAATTACAACCTATATGAGATTTTGGACAAAAGCGGCAGACGCCTTTTTTTTATAACCTCAAACATGATGATCATCCATTAAAAAGCCTACTCCCAAGGTACAAAGACTATATTGTAAACATTCCAAGGAAATCCATTGTGAGGCCCAGCATTAACACTGAACGTTTTAAACATAGCTTTTTTCATGAATAGATTAAATTTTAAATATAGTCTAGCTGTGTAAACACCCCATATGTATTTCTAATCATTTTTATTCCACTTAATCATTGTCATTTTTCCCATCAATGTATATTTTTACTGTAACATCAGATATGTAATTTTATCGGATGGTTTTTTAATAAAGACGAATTTATTTTATTTATTTATTTAGTGACCAGGGAAGGGAAATTATTATCCAACTACACTTCGTAAACTACAAATAACGCCATAGACGAGTACAAATAAAAAAGTGGTATATAGCTGCTACCCCCAAACACTAACCGTTGTTTGCGATTTCTCAAAAACTAAGATACCAGTTGATAATATACGGATTTAAGCTAAGGGCCCTTAATTTATCACTAAGTATACTATGCCTCACGTTGTCGAATGCCTTAGCAAAATCCTAGAAAAGACTGAGTCGAACATATCTACAATCCCTCTCATCCGGCGCTTTCAAACAGTTATACTGGTATTGATCATAGCATCTGTTATACTGCATATTGATCAAAGCATCTGTTATACTGCATATTGATCAAAGCATCTGTGCAGAAGTTGGTAACTTCTTCTGTCTTCCAGGTAAGGGGCTTTGTTACCATTGATGTTGGATCTTCTTAATCAGACTCATCTGAGGAGACAAGACTAGGATGCTGGGCCTCGAAAATTGGTTCCCTAGTCTCTTCTTCACTTGCCTGTCTGAGTCTCTAATCCAGTTTCTAAAAGGGAAAAATGTGAAAGAAGTTTTTATAATACTGAATGGTGAGCAATTCCTGCAATAAAACATTTATAAAGCCCTTGAATGAACCTCAGTGTCACTGGTTTGAGTTGTTCTTGGCATAAAAAGTTTTTTTTATCACCAGATCTGCAGGGTAATTTGAACCTTAACCAGTTTTTAAATCAAAATTGAATTCAAACCTGAAATTTATTCAAACATAGAAGCTGATAAAATAGTTGAGTGTTAAAGAGCCAAGCAACAGTTTTTACCCTTTTAATTCTCTGTCGCTTCTTCTGCTCCTTCAGGTACTGCTCGTACCAGTTTCTTCCTGTCGTCTTCGTTTCTTTGACGATGCGAAGTTTTGAGAAATAGCATCTGAAAGGAAAGGTAGGTATGCCAAGATCAGTTATATAAGTTAGCTCAATTGGTAAGAGCGCTGCACTACTATCGCAGAGGTCAGTGGTTCGAATCCCGTACAGCCCTGATTTTTTTTCAGGTCAGATTTTCGCTATTGCTTAAATAGCGCTATCTACTGCGAGGATCGTGCATCATACGTATATCTAATACCGCAGTTCAAAATATATGAACTTCACATATTTCATTGTACCAAACTGAGAAAGATAACTTTCAAGTTAAAACAGGATAAAAACAGAGTTCTTGTGCTCGAGTATAAAGTGTAAATTAAAAACCTCTGAAAAATTACTTGAGCTTTTCGTTTTGCAAAGCCAAAACGCACCAAATTTACCCTGTTTCAAAAAAGACTTAGAAAAAAAATCCAAATTTTGAAAACAAAGACTACTAGTCTCTGCGGAGTTCTATTGTTATCGCTATTGTTTTCATTGAACAAAGACTGAATGCATAATTAATGTATGGGGTTATATCGTACTCTTGCCGAAACAACTTCTAAAGGTGAAATTTTGTATAATTATAGCCTGGAAAATTCCTTCTGATTTTAACAAAGTTTTTTTGTTATTGTTGCGTTGATATTAGTTGCGAATATGGCCGTTGTAACAACATAAACCAGCAGTTTGCATATACCAGACTATCGAAGATGGCCAGATTGCCTTGACTTTTTGGCTTCAGAAAAAAAATTATATGTATGTAGAATTTGAAAGAGAACCGTTTCGAAGCTTTTGTATGATATAAGAGGGAATTCGAGTGTTTTGGTAATGTTTTTCTTATGTGACGTGCAAGTCACGTTGGTCACGTAATGCGCTTCTTGAGCTCAAGTACGCGTATATAAATCGCTCTAAAAATTCGTAGTTTAAGTAGCCCAAAAATTTTATAGCAGTTTCTGAAAGAAAAACCTTGTTTTTGACAATGGTTATTGTCTCAGTTTATAGAGCCGAGTAAAAATGGCCGATTTTAGTCGCCAAAGTTTATCTATCTCTGAATGGGTGAAATTTTACCTGAATTAGAATATTCGTAAAAAAAATAGTTTTCAGGGAATCGTAGAAAAAACTCTTTAGAACCTTCGAAAAACATCTCTCGTTTTAGAATTGTTGTGTAGTAATCGAATTGCTGGCGAAATAAGTTTTTTCGGCCGTTATCTTGTGGTGCACTATTTCACAGGAACCGCCTGACCTCCAAAACAAACGTCATTTGTCATAATTTTGAGGCAACAGAGTATGCAACAGGAAACCTTTCCCGAAAAATAGAGGTTCATAGTTGACAAAATAAAAATAAAAAAATAATAATAAAGATATATACATATTGAAAAAGGTGAGAAATTCTCGGGAAATATTAAAATAAAAGAATAAAAAAATTTAAAAAAAGATAGGCTTAGTGCAGGTGTCTCACAAGCGCGAATGAAGCGTGCAATCGTTTATTAAACCTGCCATGTTTGATTTAGAGTTAAATTCAACGTGGGAAAAGGGGCGGGGAAAGGCGAAAAATATTCATTGCCCCATGCACTACCTCCCCTCTCTTTTTGACCGCCGCTCGCTCGCTCGCCCCCTTTTGTACAAATTTATTTCTCTGTCCAGCCTTCCGTTGCGGTGAAAATCAAAGGTGGCAGCTATAATTTTCACCCAGATAACGCTGAGCACTCGCCAGCCAAAATTACGTTTGTTCTGCTAGCTAAATAAAAGGCAACACTGAGAGCATATTCCGCTGTTCTTACTTCACGCTTTCCGACTCCTGATTTCTGGTTCTAGATTTTGTTTCCTGCTATGCACCGCTGACTTCATTACAGTGCGGCCGCAATATTTACGTCTAGTGTTACGAAGTGTAACAAGTAGAGGAACATAGCACACTAAAACTGCATTTTTTTTTTTTTTTTTCTCTCGGAATGTCTTATTTGCACAGTAACTGGAGGGATCTTGACGTAAGTGAAAACTTTGGGTTTATCTTTAGGCAGGAAATTTTGTTGACATGAGTCTACGATATCATTGTACAGTCATGGTACAGTTTCTTTCGACCTCCTCTCCACTAAATAACGCTTCAGTCGTCATTTGATGTATATAACTTTTATAAGTGTGTCCTAACTCGTTTATCATTAGTTTCAAGATTTTGGGAGGAACAAACTGACGAAAGGTTGAATAGACCTGAACTAAATGCGTTATTACTCCCGGTTCAGCGTGACCTCCACTGGGGAATCCCAGCGAATATTTTTTGTTTTTGTTTTTAAAGCGGCACACACCTGTTTTGGCCAAAAGTGGTGTTCAAATTCTACCCTTTGGTATATATATATTTTTATAGCATCTTGCCCTTCACAGTTTCTCCATAATTTTTTTTACATTGTGCATATTATGATGTCCATTCTAATTGCCGAAATTATGATTCTTTCAAACTCATTGAGATACTTAAATCAGGTGGCCAGTTGTCTTTAGAATAGGTCAAGGGATCCTAAAAATTTTGGCGGTGTTTTTAGTCGAACAAATGTCATAATTTGGGCATACCATTCAACCACTGATATTAATTTCCTTGATTTTCTGCGTGTGAACAATTTGGCAAAAATTGTCCTCTGATATAGTTTTTAGAATCCCCCTGCATATTTGAAACAAACGTGGAGTACTATTATTAGGTTTGCATTTCCAGGCATGTAGCCTTTTTGGACTATTTGTCAGACCAATGCTTTATATTATCATTTCAAAAGCACCTTGTGTATGTTTTATTTATTTATTTATTTTTGGATAAAGACTGAGGCCACACTGCATTATATTAATTAACCCACTCAGTTAAAAGATTGGCTACTAATTCATTTTGACCTAGCTGCTCCATTGGTTTGTGAGGTACAATTACAGTATTCATAATATTTATTAGTTAGCATCTTGATGGAGTGTCTAAACAACAAAATCAAAATAATGATTAACTGACAATCAGAACATTCAGTTAAAATAGTCGGACCATTTTACAGTTGTGTACTTAGCTACCAAGCCTTTGATTTGAAGTGAGGCTGAAGGTGACCTTGTTGTGATAGAGATCAGTATGTAGTTAGCATGATAACAAAATTATTTGCATTTGAAAAGCAGCAAGGTTTGTATCATAACCAGGTCACCCTCAGCCTCACCACTGTTCAAAGACTATAATTGTAAGTTAAACTTAACCACAGTAAAGTGTGTGCTCTGATTGGTCAACTTAGTGTGCCTGTGGGTGTATGCTGCTGACATGAGCAAATGCAAAGACTAGTTTTCCCCACACACATGTTATTTTTGTGGTTACATGAGATTTGCTATTCTGACTAAAAGGGGACTGCTGAAATGTTTCAATGTTATGTTATAAAACAAATGGTAAACACCCTTTAAAGGTATGGAGATTGGAGGTTTGCTTAGCACTCAAGAACCCAGAGTCTCTCTCAGCTATTGCCTCACGTGACTCTTATGCCTCTTTCATGCTTATCAACCTCCTGTGTGTATCCATAACAAGGGTGTATGTGGTGGTGTTTATCATTTGTTAAATGGCAACCAACTATTTGCCGGGAGTCTATGAGACCTCAAAGTAAAAACAAGCCAGTTGCCTTGAGGCCATGAAACTGGGAGTGGCTGAGTTGCAAATGTTTTTCGGTTTTTTAAGTCTGGTTAGTGGAGAACATGGAGGAACCCTCTGGGACTTAATAGAGGGGGGCTAAGCAAAATCAAAGTGAAACGGTGGATTGAAACTCAACACTCACTTGAAAACTGCTCCATTTTAATGCATCACTTTTTAAAATAGATTCTGGGAGGAGGTGTGTGTTTCCTTACCACTTAAAATCATGAAATGGTTGCCAAGAATGAAAATATTGGTCACCCAGAAAAGTAGACACAGCATCAAGTATTACTTGACAACTGAACTACACCACTAATAGCCTCAGTAGAGTGAGTGATGTGGGTAGGATTTTGAAACTTGGAATTAAGAAGGTTTGAGTTGGAAATTGTAAGTAAGAAGACAATAATAAATTGTTTGCTCTCTGTTTTTGTAGGCTTGGAGAAGTGAAGGATTACCACTGACAACAAGTAGCAATGATGCAGCAAAAATGTTTGATGCTACCCTAACACAGGTTGGCTTTGGTTGAAAATTTATATGGATAGCAGGGCTAAACTCTAATTCCCTCCCTATGATAAAGCCCCACCAAATAGAAGCCCCTTCCCAAAATAAGCCTTTCAAAAATAAGCTCCTTAAAAGGTCCTTTGAAAAATGTATTAGCCCCAGAACTTATTTTCAGAATTTTACAGTAATTCTCACAACCATCAATGAATAGCAGTGACGAGTTTGTAAATAGTCTATGGTGCTCTGTTGATGGAGGTTATTACAAGATGAATTGGTTTTATCAACTGAGTTGATCACCAAAGATAACTTAAATGATTGGGGTCATACCATAACTTCCATGTAGCTTTTTCCTTAGAGATATGACAATTAACCTTGAATATTAACCTAGTGAAAAGTAGCATCGATCCTCATGAGAAAAATAGTATCTAGTTTATTTGTTTCTTTTTTTGTGTGTGTGTTTTCAGTACACAGGATGGTCTGATGACAGCAGTGTCAATGGAATTGAGGACTCTGTCTCAAAGATGTTAGCAGCAGATCCCAACTTTGGTGAGAACTTTTCTATTCAGCATTTTGAATAGCAATTATTGTGAAACTTTTTATTGGCATGAACTAATGACAATTCTGGACAGAATAGTCTACCGTTTATTAAAGAGATAAGACTCAGTTGAAACGTGTGTTAAAGTGCTACTGCGATGAAATGTTTGCATTTTATTTTCCCAATCTTCTGGTCTTAACTTCACATTTAGACCCTAAACTATAAGTCATAGAATAAGCATAAGTTTTGTCAAATTTGACAATGTTATTCCTTAAAAACAGTGCCGCGAAGACATTAAAATTCTTCCGCCATTGCTCAAATAACACTGGAGAGCCCAGGAAAATAACTACAGCAGTTTTAGTTGTGACGTCATTGACTCACTTCGACAATGTCGCAAAGGCATGCCTTTACAAGAAATACGCAACAGAAAGCTGGGGAACAATTCTTTTGAATTTTATTCCCTCTTTCCTGCGGAACCAGAAAAACAACTATCTCTCGGCATACCAAATTAGCCACGTTTGTTGAGTTGTTGACGTCACTTCCGTTCTTGACCCAGTTTCTTCTTCTTCGCACTGAGTTCTGTAGTTCAAAGAATGGCGGCCGTTTAGATCATGAAACTTCAAGGAAAATAATATTACCTCTCGATGGAGTTTTTCTTAAGATTTGGCAAATTTGTTACTTAGGGTAAGTACTTTCAACATCTCAGGAGAAAAGAAAAGGTGAATTTTTGGTTGCAGTAGCACTTTAAGGAGATTGATTGTAAAAAGGAAATGTGAATTATTATCATAACCATTTTAAAAAAAATATTGAGTGGAGTTGTTGAAAACTAATACCAAGCATGCAAAATACTCTTCCTTGGATCTCCCCCTTGCCATTTTACTCGCCATTTTTAGTTTGAAAAAATTCCATTCCAATGTCCATTAGTTGATCCTCTTTGTAAAATTGACTGCTTGGCTAAAGTCACTATTCCTTTCCAAAAATATGATCAGCTTAGATTATTTATTGCCATATTAGTGACTGGGTGATTTAAAAATGACTTCTGGTGACCTCTAGAGATCACTAGAGCTTAGTTATAAAGGAAGATCTTTATTATTTTGACTACGTACACGAGAGTGCTTTTGACTTTGATGATCCTAATCAGCTAACAATATGCTTGAGGAATGTCATATGTCACTATCACTCAGGTGAACCCACAAATGCTGTAATAATTATTAGAGAGTTTCTGTGGTTCAGTGATAGAGAAGTGTTTAAAAATCTGACTTACTCTAGGCACAAACCAGACCTTCATTCTGAAAGAGTATTATGGTATCCTTTTTGTGGAGTGCCCCATTTAATTGACATCACCTGTTTTTGTTTCAGTAATGGGTCATGTGATCTCGTGTGGCTTAGACCTGATCTCATCTGGAAAAGGAATCCACACAGATCAAGAGCTGAAGAGCAGCATGCTGTCCCTCGAAGGGTTAACTGCCAGGAGAAACATCACAAACAGAGAGAGACTGCATGTCAAGGCAGTCAAAGAATGGGCAGAAGGGTGAGTGTTACCAAGATGTCATGTTAATCACTGAGACAAAATTTTGACTTTTATCAAGTATTTGTCTGTTCCTTTAAGACGCGTTTATCAAAATGGGTGACTAATCACATTTTTAATGACTGTGAAATGAAATCATATACGTGAACTGCGGATGAAGAACTGAGCACTAATTAAGCAGTAATAATAAATAAAGCCTTAGAAACATTTTTCAGGCCTGTACGGGCTTTGAACCCATGATCTCTGAGATACTGGATACTGCAGTGCTTTTAAACACAGATTGTTCCCTTTCCCAGACGAGCTGTTTACAGTATCTATGGTGCAATAGTTTATCTCATAACTCTATGGTTGCTACCAAGAAAACATGCAAGCACATTTTTCACACCAAGAATTCGCTGCTCATTTTTATGCTTAAAAAGTGACGGTGGTCTTTATCATCGTCGCCTTTGTCACTTCTGGACGACTAAAAATATCTTTGAAGGAAAAAAATTCTCATTTTTTTTTTTTTACCTACTCACCATTATCGCTACCCCTGTAAATATAAAATTGTCGTTTACAAAACAATTTGTGAAATTTCTGCTGCAATGAGTGGCTAGTGGCAAATTTCTCAAATAATCCCACCCCCCCTACCCCCTCATCATCAGCGCTACGCCATAAGAGGGTGAGCGACAAGGAATACAATTTCGTTGGACAAATAGGCCGTACTCACCATATCTCTTAGTTTCACTCTCCTTTCTTTATCTCTTCTGCTGTAGTTTCTTGAACAACCCCTAGTAGGTAAGATGGTAATATGGGAATTGAGGGAGGGCGATTATAATTCTTGCCAAAGCTTTCAAATGTACGTCTTTTCCTTCATAGAGGTGCCCCTCTCCCCCCCCCCTCCCCTGCTATGGACCGCAATATGAACAGCTAATAACAACATACTTCCATTCTCATTTCTTTCAGAAATACTGCCCAAGCATGTCTAACGTGGGAGGATATTTTAATGGAGAACCCAACTGACATGTTAGCTTTGAAAATGGCTCACGACTCCTACTTCTATCTTGGATACCAACCTCAGTTCAGAGATTCCATCGCAAGGGTGATGCCGAAATGGAAGGAAGACATGCCACTCTATGGGTAGATGGCTTAGCACTAACTGTTCTAAGTTCTTTCAGTATTCAATCAGTGTTTAGTGAGTCTTGTGTGGTGGATCTTGCCTTTCTCTCCGAAGTAAGAGGCTAGGCAATCAGAGAACTTGATCTCATAAACAGCCCTGTTTGTGTCTAAGTAAAAAAGTTGTTAAGTTAAACTTCAATTAAATACTGTTTTTGATAACCGTAATGACTCGATTTAGAGCCCATGGCGCTTATTTACTTACTGTACTTCAAAGGGGGTGGGGGGGGGTGCTTATTAGAAACAGGGCGCTTATGCAAACAAAAAAAAAGGAATGAAATAAAAAAAAAAAAAGGAAAAGAAAACAGCGAATGAGTTGAGTGTTAATCTGACAGTTGTAAATTTTTGAGGAAACACGAAATTACCTTTCTATCAACGGCAGATATCTTCACGGAATGTACGCGTTTGGCCTGATAGAAACGGGATTTTACAGAGAGGCGGAGAAGCATGCACTAAAGGTTGGCTTTAAGACTGTTGATAGCGATTTTGTGATAATTAACTTCTTAAACAATTTAGAAAGAGCTTGTGGTTACCTTCATTCTGATTCGTGGCCGAGTAGCGGGCTTACAGTCTACAATTCCTTGTTGAACTTTACATGATACTTCAATGATGTGGTTGTGTTCATTGCCTGAAGAGGCAGACCTCACCATTTTGCAGTCAAAACGTAGCGATCAGAAGTGGTTACATCCTAAAACGAACAGTAGTATTCCGATGGTAGTGTTTTATTTGTTTGTTTTTAATGTTTTTTTTCTCGCGGTAATTTTATCTTGCGAAGGGTCTTGAATTGAATCCAAGAGATTGCTGGAGCACTCATGCAGAGGCCCATGTCATAGAAATGGAAGGACCTCAGGATGAAGGGATTAAATTCCTCAGCACGACCTTGAATGACTGGACTGTAAGGCCCACATACAGTGAACTTTACTTCACGCTAGCATTGCTGTCTTGCGCTTAATATATAAATTTTTCGAATTGTACTTAACGTTACCACCGCTTTCTTACGCATAATATATAAATTTTCTGCTGTTGCTGCCGTCTAGATCTGGAGATTGAAAGTAATTGGAACGGCTGTAATACGTTGGATTTAGAAGCCCTGGGCTCACATACCAAGATAACAGCCAAGTTTTTTTTTTTTTTTTTTTAGCTTGCGTTGGCTCGTAATATCAAGAGTAAAGTTACATGATTTCTTTTCTTCAGGGGATTTACGGCAGAATGCGCCTAACCGCTGGGTTTTCATAATGTCACGCGTTTTAATAGCGAGTGTAAAGTTATCACAGTAGATACACACACGCACACGCATGCACGCATACACATCCATGCAATAATTCCGCGAGACACGTCCTTCAGTTTGAGCCTCATTAAGATTTTTGGCAATCGTCAGAAAACCCTGACTTCAGATAACGTTACTATAAAATACTCTCAGGAGTCCGCCTCTTTTTTTCGCGTGGTATACACTACGCCCTCAGTGTTCCAGCACGTGCTCTGAAATACATCGAGCCGTTTCAACAAACTTACTTCTCTCTGCCCTCCGATTCAAGTTTCCCCAGCAACAACAACAAAACGACCACATTATTCCGTAAGAAATTGCACAGACCCAAAACCGGAATGATTAGTGAGGAAACAGTTGAGAGAGGAAGGGCTGGGGCTTATGGCCAACGTTCACTTCTTCGTTTGTAAAAGTTAAAGATGTTCGTATTTCTTTCTTTCTTTCTTTCATCGTTCAATCACCCTGTGTAGATGGGAGCTATGCTAGCCTGTCATAATCACTGGCACTGGGCGCTATACCACATCGAAAAGGTTGTTATCTCTTTCTTTAAAGTTAATGTTATGGTTTTGGGTTTTTTGTGTTTGTTTGTTTGTTTGTTTGTTTGCTGCTTTGGTTTTCGCATTTGTGGTTATTTTTTTTAGCCATGTTTGCTATTAAACGCCAGCCTTTCTTTATTAGGGAGAACATCAAGCCGCAGTGGACATTTATGACGAGGAGGTGTAGTGTAAACATGATCGATAACCTGTGATTTATTTTTATGACTAATTCTCATCAGGTCACATCTGATAGGTACATACACGACGTACATGTCAAATTAAAGTTATTTTATGCCAATTTGTTTTTTAATTCGCTCAATACTTGGAGATTCAAATTATTATAATATCTTCTTTCTCTCTAGAGGTATGAAATACTTCATGTGTGTATGTACAGTATCGTACACCTAGAGGGCAAATACATATTACAGTGACCTCGTTATGGCGCTGTTTGAATTGATTATAACTGTGTAGCTTTTCTCTCTTGGTCAAAGGTTTGGAAGCGTTGCCATTCTGGTGCCATGCTTGACTTAGTGGACGCCTCCTCACTGCTCTACAGACTTCAGATGGAAGGTAATGAGATAACACGTACCTGCAGATGTGTTGTGAATATCATTATTTGTTTTTTTGTCGATCGATCGTTTGATCTATCGAACGATTCATAAATCAATTCTTGGTACAATCAGTTCTACTAATCATTTGGCAGTAATTCTACTAATTATTCAACCATTCAATCAATAATTTATTTAATAAATAAATCAAGGTACTATTTAAATGATCTAAGAATCAATCGAGATAAAGCCTTAAAATTAAAGCATTATTAATCATTGTAATGCAATTATTGTATACTGGAATTATTGGCATGGCTGAATTAAACGCACAAATTGATCTATTTTGTTTTACGATGTTTTTTTGTCATTGTTTGTTTTTTTCCTTTAGGTGTTGATGTTAATGATCGGTGGAGAGAGCTGCTTCATTTGTGGGAGTCACACACAGATGATCACATTCTGGTACGTGTCATCGTTACGCGGCGGTGTAGCATACAATAAATTATCATCTTCATAATTAGCAAGGTGAGGAAAGTCGCAGGTGCTTACTGCGATGTCAACAAACCTTGCAAAATGCCAATTACAGTCTCTTTTGAGAGAGCTTCGATGTTATATTTCTTAAAGGTTAAAGCGCATTGACACGAAACTTTTTTCTCTTGTTTCTTGTTGTTGGATATCTATAGAAAACGTTTCGAAACCTCAAAAGAGCTGGAAACATCTAAAAATATTTTTTTTTGCTTTCAAAATACGCGCAATTTGCCTTCAAATTTGTCCCGGTCATCGCGCGGCCAAAATTGCACGTGACGTCACGTTGTGTACCCAGATTCTTCGAAGTCAGTGGAACTTTCAGAAGAGTCGGACACAAAGGAATCACTAGAATCACTGGACATCTGTGCCTTTCAATGCACTATCTATCTACTACGAAGTACTGCAGAATCCTCTTAGCGACAACAGACCTTCGCGGCAAAGGTAAACAATGTGACGTCACGAATAACTTCGACGGCGATAAACTAGGTCCCAGTCTCCGGGACAAATTAGAAGGGAAATTTTTCGTATTTTGAAAGCAAAAAATATGCTTTTTACATTTTTTCCAGCACTTTTAAAGCTTCGAAACGTTTCCCATAGATATCCAACTACAAGAAACAAGAGAAAATGATTTCGTGTCATATGCACTTTAAATGGAACCTCCACTCTTCTAACAAATAGCGCTCAAACTATTCCAAATGTATTTCTCAATACATCTGGTTTGAAAAAAATTGTCTCAGCAAGCATTCTGTCTTTTTTTTTTTCTCTCTCTTTGTGCTTTACATGTATTCTACATGGGAGATGTCTATGACATAGTGTCACTTAGTCCTCAAGGGATGTTGGCCATCTCCTGGAACTCCTTGTATATGTTTGAGTTCCCGGCTTCTGTAATTTGTTAGTAACCGTTGATTTCAATTTTCAAGAGTTTCAAAGGTAATCGGGGATTGCTTAGATTTTGTCTCACTCTGTTAGGTGATTGGTCTAGAAAACCCATAACACCTTTTAAACCAATCAGATGCAAACCGTGAACCAATGGCAAACTGGGTACCCCCCGCGTTTTCCCGCGCTTCGGGCAGTTCTAATTTTGAGTCCTCATTGGTTCTTAGCGATAGTTTAATTTCTTTCCTTATAATTGGCTGATGTGATTACTTTGGTTTTTGTTCACAATACCCAATCGAGAATCGCCCTCTTTTCCTGGGTGGTCTTGCACAGTGAAAAATACAAGCCATTGCTTTCACCCAGACCTCTCCTCACCCAAAGCCCAGGTCACTCGCACATCCTTCATGAGCTATTGTTTAATTAATTTTTTTTTACACATTTTAATTATTAATTTTTTCAACTCAGGTTTTCAATGATGTTCATATGTTGATGTGTACACTGGGAGCTAAGAAGGAAGATACAACACTAAATCTATTGATGTCACTTAGAGATTATGCTAGGTAATATGGAAAAAAGTGTAGGAGAACGCTCTGATCAACAACCTGTCATTCAGTGAAAGAGTGTTTAGTTATCTCTCAAGCGTTGATGGATTTGTGGCATTCTGATTGACTTTCTACACTTCCTTCGATGTAAAATACCCGTAGATCTAAGTTATAGTTATTTATAACTGACTATATCACTAAGTACTTTCCCAGGAACTGAACAGGAGACTATGACAAGCGAGCAACAATTTTATTATCACTTTCTACAAACGAGATTTGGTTGTTCCAGCTCGTGGTCGTAAAATTATTTGCAGTGACAGGTTCTCAGTGAGAGGGTCTTAAAAAAAAGAAATCAACTGAGAACGGCGATGTATTCAAACCGCAGAAAGATTCATGAACTATTGTAAAAGAAGCACGTTTCGTTAATCTTAGGTTAACGTTTGTTGACGTATTTAAGCGGGTGATTTCCGTTTCTAGTAATATAATTATCTTGAACCTCTTTGTTTTTATACGAGACGTTTTCAAGGCAGGGAGGGAACTTGAAAACGGGGAATCAGGCGCTAAGTTATTTTTCATCTCAATAATTTTTTTTATTAATGGATCATGTTCTACTGGGACATTAGCTCAATCATTATTATGACTTAGCCTTATAATGTCTTTTTTATTTGTTTTTGGTTTTATATTTTTTCTTTTGTTTTTCAGGGATGGCTCAGGAACAAATTGCGAAGTATCTAGAGAGGTTGGTTTGGCCCTTTGTGAAGCATTTGAACAGGCTGACAAGGTAAATTCACCTCTTTTACGGTCTCCCAACTTGACTTCACTAAACACTTATTTGGATATATCAACAAAGTTGAAATGGTAAATTGGCCACCCTAACGATTACAAAAGGTGACGTTTCGAGCGTTAGCCCTTCGTCGGAGCGAATAGAGGAATTGTGGGTTGTGTGTGCTTTTAAAGCAGAAAATGGAGCTCCGTCATTGCTGGGAACATGGCAACGAGAAAAACAAGAATAAATTAGAATGAAAAGCGTTTGTTGATACCTGTGGGATTTAGACTGCCGGTTTGAAAGATGAGCTTTTGTTCAAGATTTTTACGGCTTTCCGTCTTACCTAAGTGTAAGGAAAGACCGCAGATTGCCATATGTTGCTTAGAATGATTAGGTAAATTAAAATGTCTAGCTACTGGTTTCGATGTGTCCTTGTCATTCCTTTCCACGTCTCGAAGGTGTTCTCGCAATCGGTCACCTAGTCTTCTGCCTGTTTCGCCGATGTATATCTTTTTGCAATAAGTGCAAGTTATGCAATAGATTACATTGGTGGAGGTGCACGTGAAGTGATCGGTGATGTTAATGGATCGCATAGGTCCCGATATTTTATCAGTGTTGTGAATAAAAAGACACGTTTGCGAAACAGGCTCATCTTTCAAACCGGCAGTCTAAATCCTATAGGGATCAACGAACGCGTTTCATTCTACTAATTTATTCTTGTTTTTCTCGTTGCCATGTTCCCACCAATAACGTAGCTCCATTTTCTGTCTTTAAAAGCACACGCAACCCACAATTTCTCTATTCGCTCCGACGAAGGGCTAACGCTCGAAACGTCAGCTTTTGTAATCGTTACGGTGGCCAATTCACCATTTCAACTTTTTTAATATATCCAAATTAATTCGTTACTCCCACCGACGCAGCCCCAAACAGTTTCTTTCGAAACTATCAGCCTTTATTCACTAAACACATGACGGACTTATGACTGGAACAATGAAATGCTTGAGGTTTAATTTTGCGTCTTCTTTTTTGAGAGGGAACTTCGACAGAGCTGTAGACATTTTAAAACCCCTCCGTTATGACGTTGTCAACATTGGGGGCAGTAACGCACAGGTTCGTGTATTTCATTGCAATTCATTGTAATTAATTAGTACAACTTGTGGCAACATCTCTTTGGTTCTTCTTTGACACAGCGGGACATCTTCAACTTATTCCTGATTCACGCTGCTCTGCATTCTTCACGAAAAGAGCATCATCATTTGGCAATGTAAAATGCAGTTTCTTTCGTTTGAACCTATATCCTTTTCATACCTGAATGAGATATCTGTTGATCCTAGCAAAAGTTGAAGTTTAAGTTTAAGTTTAATTTATTCGTCACAAGAATGGCTGGAGAAAGGAACAGAACTTTCGTTCTAATTGACACCCACCCCCCATTTTACCCACCCATCCCACCCCGGGGAGGACATCCATCACACAGTAATCTCGTGTGTGGGAAATTAACGTCTCCTACCCTAACCCTACAGGAGACGGGACCTCCATTTATCGTCCCTATCCGAGAAGACTAGAAAGTCTAACCATTTGCAGATATTATTACAAAGGCAGCACGTTCTCTCAGTTAATTAAAGACCCTAAGTGTTGGTCCGGCCAGACTTGAACTCACGACCTCCCGCACAACAGTCCGGCGCTATACCAATCGAGCTAACTGGGAGGCGGTTTGAACTAACCATTGGCTTGGCCCCATTGGGGCCAGGTAAAGTGAGGTCGACACATAGGCGTGATATGCAAAAGATATCACGTTTTTATAAAATTCAGATCTAATGCATGAAATATAACCTATAACCGAATTGAAATGACTACTGCTAAGCAGTACTTGGGCTGAGTCTTCAAAGGAAAGTGAGGTGGTCTTTTTGAACATAAACGTCAAGCTTTCCGTCATTGTTGAGGTCCTTGGGCTAAAAACAACCCTTTGCAAAAGATCCACAGCGAATAATAAGTGTGGCCATGCAGATGAACACCACCCAGCTCCCAGTTTAAAATTGTTGGCTCAAGCTGTGAATCTGATTTTTACATATCTATAATCAAGTAAGAAAGACGGGGGGATAAATTGCACGGGGGAAGGGTGGGGCACCATTTGTCACGGTTCCTGACCTCGCAAATGCATTTTCTAAAGTGTACCTTTTCATCTAAAACGATTCAAAGAAAATTTTTTTTTCACGTACGCTAGCGTTTTCGTTTTGCTCTAAAACAGCTCTCATTACTGGGTCCACCTTTTAACTTGTGTAGTCACGAAACAGCTTTTTATTGTTATTGTTCCCTTGTGTTGATGCATCCATAGTCACGAAACATCCGAAAATTCAAAAAATACGACTTTTCTAAATAAAAGCCGACAAAATTAACCTGTAACGAAAAGTGTGTCTTCTTTCAGGAGCTTATTGACAGAGAGAAAGGCAATGAAAGAAAACGCTCCAATGACAGACCGACTCATGGGGCAGGCCCTTGCTTTACGTGTGTAGTAAGGTCAGGAAAAGACTCTTTGAAATTCATAGTCGGATGTACAACACCAACACGGTCCGCGTCAAAATAATGGCTCCATGATATACTTTTAAGAAATTTAATTAACCATAGCAATTCACCAGCTGGACTGTAATCCAATTGAATAAAGCAGTAAGGAAAAGGTTTTTTATTGTCATTACTAATGCATGGTGAACTCTCTAGAATGTAAGCGAGTTAAAAATCAAATGAATGCAGACAATGTATCCCACAAAAGCGAGAGAAAAGGAAATTGATCTCTGGACACTCAAGGTGGCTTTTTTAATTCACCGTTTATTTGTCGAACTGGAATTTGGAATGTTTTTGTTTGTTTGTTTGTTTGTTTGTTTTTTGTTTTTGCTTTTAACAAAATAAGTTTTCAGGTTATTCATATGTAATTACACAAAGATAGTCCCTAAAGCGGAGGGTTGCTGCCTATTGGACACAAACTCGGCTACTTTCGCCCCCATACTAGCGCGATATCCTTCCCTATGGTAGGCGGCGAACATTGCTGGTGTAAAGGACTGATGATTGATAGAGTGCTGTGGGAAAACCCCACATAACGCCTCAGACAAACTGCGACATGTATTCCCATGGCAACATTCACAGCAACAGAACGTCAAGCGATTAGCTCTCTCCGATGACAGCTCGGGACCAGCCCCCCAAAGACCAGCCTCCAGGTCTTCATCCATGTCACGTAATGCTTCTTCCCAGGTCACATAAGGTGTAGTTTTCACTGCTTTGTCAGGGTGCCTGGGGACTATGTACAGAATTTCTCCTTCTCCAACTTTAGTCTTACCGTCGCTGTTAACGTTCTTGTCATAATAATGTACTTTGAATCTGGAAAAAAAAAAAAAGAAAAACGAGACACGACAACAGCTGAAGGTGCGGTGCATTTCTAGCAACTCATTACGCTTAAAAAACTGCAGACCTACAATTTGCCTAACCGTCCTATAGCCGTGCTTATTCCAGGCAGCGAGTGCCCTATCTTTTTGATAAAAAAGGCTAGGCTAGATTGGGAAAGAAAGAGAACAGATAAATTTTGCCCTTGCAATATTATTAAATCATACAAAAAGCTTTTACTTTTTTTTTTTTTTACGTTCATACCGTCGTAGCTCCTCAATCATCCGCAACTCAGTGGTATACGCTTAGTATATATTCTTGATGATCTGGCACTGTAGGTTTTGTGTGATTCAATATTTTTTTATATCCTGATGATAATACTTTCATCAAGTTATTCATCACGAAATACAAAACAGAAATTTTGTTGACTTGTGATTCCTACCCTGACTAGATTATATTGTAGCTGATGGTATAAATGGTTTTAATTTTTTTGTAATAATTCTTAGTCTTTTTTAAATACTCTTTTAAATATTTATGGCTTTTAAATACTTATAACTCTTGTAGATACACGTACATTTCTGTAACAGTTCTTTTTCTTAGACTCATCATTGTCACGTGTCTAAATAAAGTTATTCAGTCATTCATTGATTCATTGAAACAGATAGCTGTTTTAGTAAGGAAATGGAAGAGTAGGCATTGTCATATTCCTACATCAGTATTGTCTAATTTTAGGAATTACCTATGCCAGCATAGGGGCTAGATAGTTGCATGACTATTTTCACATGGAGTTTCTATGTCTATGGAAGCCATTGCCCACCTCACAATAACAATAATTTAACTCATAGTCAATTGCAGGGTTACCTCTCCCCTGCCAACCAGTACCCATATTTACACCTGGAAAAGGTGAGGCACTTTGGGCCTATAGTATCTTGCTCGAGAACAAAATGCAATGCTCCAACACTAGACATCAAAACTGGACTAATGTCGAGTCCAGTGCACTAACCATTCAGCCACCATGCCTCCTCCTCTGATCCTTATGATTAGAGAGGGGTGAGTGGGGTCAATTGGGATTAGGGTGGAACCCTTATAACATTGCGTAACCAATAGTGACTTACGGCAACTCAAGGCGGCTTAAGGCAACTTAAGGCAACTTAAGGTCCCAGAGTAGGCCTACTTGATGGTGGCTTCAAACAGTTTCGTCCTTTTCATACACCAAGTCTTCAATGGATCATACTCTATGAACTTTTTCTGTGTGGTACCTGGCAAATTATTTTTCTTTAAAAGTTGCCATCGTTGTTTTGACATTTAAGATGAATGTAGAGAAACAGCGTCTTCAACATTTTTAAGAAAACGTCAATTTCAACTTCAAAAGATCATTACATAGTAATTGCCCTATAGATGTTTTACTTTATGCAAAATGAAGTAAAAACTGACTTGAGTTTCGAAGCCACCATCATTTTGATACCTTAAAGTGTGGAAATATCAATTCATTTAGAAATTACTGTTTTAAGAGGAACAAACCGATTTTGATCCCCGTTGATAATTGAAGTTTTCTATGAATCCAATTGACGACTAGAAAACTTCAATTTCACCTAAAACAATGACATATTTCAAATTATATTATTAACTTCAAATGTGTGTCAATGGCCAACACACAGCATTTTTCAAGTTTACACGGTTATCACGTAATATTCTATTTACTCTATAAACGTCAATGAAATACCAATTAGCTCTCTAGTGGAATTTTCTTGAATTGTTTTTTCTCCTTTTCGTTCCTTGCAAACAAAGTTGAGGTCATAAATAGCCTCTTCGTAAGAATGTCGGTGCTATCGTCAGACACATCTGTGAATCTGAATCCGCCATTCAGAAACTGTGCAAAAGGCGCAATTCAGTGCTCAACAAACACAAAAGCAACATTTTCATTTTTATCTGAAAGCCTACCTGGTATTTTATTGGTGTTTCTATACTAATTTGTTCGTATTGACTGGGTGGGAGGGCCAGACGTGAAAAATGTTTGGTTCTCAGCCATGATGCATGGACCTAACTTCGATCAGTCCGTAAATACCATTTCTAACTGAGTATGACCATATGACCAGGTCTTTAGACTAGTAACCGAGAAAAAAAAAACATCATGGAAACGAAGAAGTAAAAACCATCAACCATAACAACAATAACAAAGCAAAATACACCACCAAATTGAAAAAAAGACAAAAGAAAAAAACACAACAACAACAACACATGTTTATATCTGATAAATAAGTTTTGTTATTATACACTGTAGTCACCATCTGTCTTCTCATTGGCTAAACGCACACAGTTAAATCTGGGAAACAGCGCAACCTACAGATTATTCACTAATCTGTACCTAGAGATCAGTGAATAATCTGTAGGTTGCCGCGCAATGCATGATTTCCGGTGGAGCAATGTCAAGTTCACGGACGGCGAAGTAAGAATGACCTCTCGATTCGCTTCGTCGACCCAGCGAGAAATTGAGAACTGTACTTGAAGATAAAGATTCGGAAAATATTAAAAGATCGACAGTTTTCTTCAATAATACTTTCTTTAGAACTACATTTAATTTTTCTGCGCTTGATTGTTTTTATGAAAACGGTAAAAATGTGTTTACCACACAGTTATACATTTTTAAGTGTTCGAAAATAAACTGTGTTCGCTGCGATAACGCGTTTGGCGTTATTTTCTTTAAAACAATGTATAATAAAACAATGATTGGATGAGGTTTTTGTGATATCCGGAATAATCAAGGTCTCGGTTAGTGTTATCAGCCGAAGCCGAAGGCTTCGGCTGATAACACTTACCTCGACGGTGATTATTCCGGATATCACAAAAACCTCATCCCATAATGGTTCATAAATAGACGAGACATTGTGAGCTGGCCACTCTCTGGAACATAAAGAAATTCTAGAGCTGTTGTTTCGAACGTTAGTCAATCGTCAGCGCGAATAGTTGAAAATTTTCTGACGAAGGGTTAACGCTCGAAACGTTCGCTTTAGAAACTTTTTACGATTGGTGATTCACATTATCAACTCATTTGATAAAACCATATTATCTTATAATAGCCCCCAACGACGCAGCACCCACTTTACAGATCTCTATGTGCTATGTTAAAGCCGACAGAGAGAGCGATCTATGTTCTCCCACCGAGATCGGCATTCAATTAAGACACAAAAACGGAATATCTATCTTTTTGGATTAACAAATAGAGGAGCCTTGACTGTGCTCTGTTCTTTTGCAAAGCACGCAGGGAGCAGCTATAGCGGGAGAAAAGCGCAGGAAAAAACTCGAGACGTAGTCGAGTGTTTCTCGTTACATCTTTATAGAAAGAAATCTGTAGAATTCCCCACGCATTTGCTTCAATTTTCAGAAGAAATCTTAATTCCAAAGCAAACAAAAGTGTTGAATTCAGCACTTTTGCTTGGAGTTTTTTAGTCTTATGACGAAATCTGAAAGCAAATGTTCAGTGCAATCCAGCCGAGTTGTAGCTTATAAAAACACGTAAGTTTTTTCACGCGACAATTACAAAACAAACTGTTCAGGGTGTGTGTTTGCTGAAAGAACGTCGACAGCCGAATTCAAAGGAACAAAAAGACTGCTCGAAAAGACAGCGCCGTAAAACTCGGTTGCTCTAACTGATGTGGCCTTCCACTCCACGCATCGGAAAGGATATCAGAGTAAGCTCCCAGTTCTACCCACTCGAGGGGCGGGGTGTAGTGAAACTGGTTGGTCTGATAATTATTTTACTTTTTTCAGCTGACCTCGGATGTCCTAGAGGGCAGTGGCATGCAGTACTATTGTACCACCACCCTATCCCACATTTCTTCACACACGTATACCCTGTATGGCCATTGCTATCTTGATCTCCAGTAGTAAATGTTTGCCCATTGGAATCTTTCAATGGCCCCCAATCGTTTCCTAAACAAATACAAATAGAGAGATTTATACTAATTCAATGAATTTACAAAGTTTGAGCCCAGTAAAGAAAATGAGAAATAGCAAGCGATGCATGCAGAATATCTCTTCATCATTGTTTTTTCTAACTCATCAAAGACTAACTAACAAAGAAGCCTCAAATGCTGAAAGCCACTAAGCATCAACGAAGTTTAGGGGTGAAACGACTTTTTCAAGAGAATAAAGGCTGATAGTTTCGAAAGAAACTGTTTGGGGCTGCGTCGGTGGGAGTAACGAAATAATTTTGATATATCAACAAAGTTGAAATGGTAAATTGGCCACCATAACGATTACAAAAGCTAACGTTTCGAGCGTTAGCCCTTCGTCGGAGCGAATTGAGGAATTGTGGGTTCTGTGTGCTTTTAAAGGCAGAGAATGGAGCTATGTTATTGGTGGGAACATGGCAACGAGAAAAACAAGAATAAATTAATGGAAAGAAAAGCGTTCGTTGATCCCTGTGGGATTTAGACTGCCGGTTTGAAAGATGAGCTTTTGTTCAAGATTTTTACGGCTTTCCGTGCTACTTAAGTGTAAGGAAAGACCGCAGATTGCCATATGTTACTTAGAATGATTAGGTAAATTAAAATGTGTACCGACTGGTTTCGATGTGTCCTCGTCATTCCTTTCCACGTCTCGAAGGTGTTCTCGGAATCGGTCACCTAGTCTTCTGCCTGTTTCGCCGATGTATATCTTTTTGCAATAAGTGCAAGTTATGCAATAGATTACATTGGCGGAGGTGCACGTGAAGTGATCGGTGATCTTAATGGATCGTTTAGGTCCCGATATTTAATCAGCGTTGTGAATAAAAGGATACGTTTTGCATCGTGCACGAGCGCATTTAAAAGTGCCTGGTTGATCATTAGTCTGAAAAGAACTTCTGACCAAAAGATTTCCTATGTTTTTGTCGCGTTTGAATGAAATGAGCGGAGGCTGCGAAAAGATAGTGCCTGTCTCTGGATCGTTTTGAAGTAATTTAAAGTTTTTAAGAATGATGGATTTAACTGAGTGGTTGTGAGGGTGAAATGTGAGAGTGAATGGAATGCGGTCGGAATCTTCCTTATGCGACGTTTGTAGTGCTGAATGTCGATCAATAAGTTGGGCGCGGTGGTAACCCGCTTGAACGACAGAAACAAGGTAACCACGTTCATCGAAACACTGGCACATTGGCTCTGATTTGTGGTGGAAATCAGAGTCATCACTACATAAACGACGAAGTCTTAGAACTGAGAAAAAGTAATGGAGTTCTTAACGTGAAATGGATGCGAAGACGAATATAACAAGTAATTATGCGAGTCTGTAGGTTTGTAATACACACTAGTGCCTAAACCGTTTTCTTCAATTGAAACTTTGATGTCTAAAAAGGATAAAGAATTGTCAGAAATTTCCCAGGTATATTTCTCAGAGCCGGGTGAAAAGAGTTGACTGCTGTTATGAATTGAGTGAGCTCCTCTCTGGTAGAGGAGGTAGCACCGATACAGTCGTCGATGTAGCGACCGTAGAGTTCAGGTCTGGACCCGTTGTATTGGCTGAAAAATTGATGTTCGACAAAACCTACAAAAATATTGGCATAGCTAGGTCCCATTTTGGTGCCCATGGCTACACCATTGGTTTGTTTGAAGAAGTTGTTTCCGAATGAAAAACAATTGAGTTTGAGCACTAGTTCGGCTAATCGTAGTGTTTCAGATTTAGGTTCCTTATCGGTACGTTGATCAAAAAAATGTTTAAGGGCCAGAAGGCCTTCGCCATTAGGAATGACAGTAAAGAGACGTAATAGCATAGGCTGTGGAGATTCTACCTTGGCAGTTGTGTCCATCTCCAGTGAATCCGGATTTACAAGAGCAGCTGAACGATCCCTCGGTATTTAGACAAGTGACATTGCCCCTGCTGCAGTCGTGAGTACCTTGAACAAACTCATCAATGTCTGGAATGGAACCAACCGACCATTAGAATAAGTAAGAAGGCAGCGGATGAATTCCAGTATAAATGCAGAATGTGACAAACGTTGTGCAAGGACTGATAGTAAAAATAAACCATAAATAGGACTCGGAAAGGCCTCCCTTTTATAATAATAATAATAATACTTATGATAAAAATGATAATGATAATAAAAAACAACGATTTAAATGTATATAAAAAAGAAAACCTTAGGACCCGTCTTGTTTTCTTTGATGATACAATATCAGATCACTGCTAAGTTTATCAGCCTTTGAGGAGGTTAGCAGGTTTACGCGCTCAGTTACACGGCAAAATATCGTGCTCTAAGTAACTTGCATCACTTCTACCAACTGAGCTAACAAGCCAACTAGGATCTGGTCACTACTGCCTAAGCAGTGTTCATTACTGCGAAGATTGGTGGGGTAGAGAGGAGGAGGAAGAGGCTTAGGCGTTACAGGCCCAGATAAGTTTGTTTGTTTGTTTATTTGTTTTCTTTTGTTCTTTAACCTCAGCTTAACCACGTTAAAAGGTGGAAGTAAATCTTGATTACGATTCTTGTCCGCTAGCCTGATGTAGAGATCATTATAAAAATAACGACGGGGAATTGTGAGGGATGTGACTTCAATAATACCTTAGCCAACCACTTGGGCCAAAGGAGTACAGCTTTGCTCACGCTCTTTTTAATCGAGCGAACCTGTGAGATATGAGTCTCAGATCACTTCTTTTAGCACACGAAGATTGAATAGAGTCATTTGAAGAAATGTATACAAGAGTATAAAAGAATGGTTCTTTAGCGCTGATCAATATCATTCAGTAAGCAAATATTCGACTGGAGCGAGGGCGCCAGTTCAAGGCAGCTACTAGAAACGAGGAAACTCTTTTGTTGAACGATAAGACATCATTATGATCTTACCTTGGCAGGTGTATCCATCTCCAGTGAATCCAGGATCACAAGAGCAGTTGAATGATCCCTCAGTGTTTGTACAAGTGGCGCTGCCCTTGCTGCCGTTATGGGTATTCTTAACGCACTCATCGATGTCTGAAATGGAATCAACAAACCATACTCATGCACTGAGGTTGTAGAGATGAAAGGGAGGAGAAATTATACGATCATCACCTTCCGAACGATATTAGATTACCATTTATGTTGCCTTTGTTTCGGCTAGTTCTAGGCACTTTCCGCGCTGATACGGCAAAGCATCTCTGTACGGTACCTGTGTAGTTGTCTCCATCACCACTGAATCCTGGTTTACAAATGCACTTGAATGATCTCTCAAAATTGTTACAAGTGGAGGTTTTATTGCTGCAGTTGTGGCTGTTTTGAGAACACTCGTCGATGTCTGAAATGAAATCAGTAGTCCATATTAACTATGCTGATAGAGAATAACATTGAAAATGAGCTGAAAACTGGCTTTGCAAACTGAGAAAAACCGCAGGGTGCTCTTAACAAAAACAGGGACCCCTAACCTCGCACTTAATGCAGGCTGGCTCAAACTCTTTCTGTCAAAACCATAAGATTTACTTAGTACATGAGTTTGCATCCGAAAGCTATACATTGTTTAGGAGCGTTCTTACGGAGAAAGACTAGCGATGGAATTATATCTATTTAAAAACATGGTATTGTGCAGGAATTTACCTTCGCATTTATGTCTATTCCCGCTGAATCCAGGATAGCAAGAGCAGTTGTGAGATCCCTCGGTATTTGAACAGTTGGCGTTCTCGCTACAATTGTGGTTTTGAAGACACTCTTCTATGTCTGAAATGGAAGTAAAGGAACGCTCTCTTGATCATTTTCGTGGATGAAAAGGAGGGTAGGGGAGTGATAGGCTACTGTCAAATGCAAAACCGATTCAACCACCTGTTAATCCAGTTCTACAGGGAGAATAGTAAGTAAAGGTGTGGTCTGTTCGTCCGGGTGAGTGTAGTCCTGAGAAGGACTGTTGTCGGTGGTAGTGACTGACGTTTCGACAACCTGTGCGGAAGTCATCATCAGAGTCAAGTGAATGATTGTTGTCAGTAGAATGTTCTTATTCCAGTTCGTATGAAATGATCGGTTGGTTTTGCCGTGATGTTATTGGCTGTAAGACTCAAGTGACGTAAGTTGGTCGTGATTGGTCTGTTTCGATCTGTCGGTAAAGTTAGGTCGTTCTTTTTCGGTCGTTTATGATGTTTATGTCGTGAATGAGTCGTTTGTATGGAGCGGGTAGTTGTTGACATCTGTTTAGGGGAGTCTGTTCTAAGTTAGTAAACCAGCTTTCCAGAGTCAGTCGTTGAAAATAGTCAGTGCTGTAGATCTAATCGTTATAAATTTTAGGCCCATCTTGCCCGCTCGGGATAGTCCGTTTTGATCCCGCGCAAGAAAAACATTGTGTGTAATCGTAGTCCTTGGACAATGTTGGTGGTGGAGACGCGAAGAGCGACAGATGACAGTCAAAACAAAGGAAACATGACCGACTGTCGTAAAAATATTGTGCAGCAAACATAGTTCCTCTTTTTCTGGCTCGCGAAATAAGGAAGTCATCTTTAATTCTAAATAAAGCGAAATATTTTTCCTAAATAAGGAATATTCTGTTGACCGAGCTTGTTGTTCAAGAGGGCTCATTTAGCCTCACTCTCCGAGTTTGTTTCTTTGTAGTACTCAACTTCGTCTTGTTCCACAAAAGCGCAGAAAGAACTCAGCCATATCCTACAGTCTTCATCTCACGCCCTGATCAGTAACGTATAACTATATCATCGCTAGCATCGCTCTGATTGGCTACCGAAGCAAGCAAGATGGGCCCATCCTGCCCACGCGGGATAGCTCGCCTTGATCTCGAGCACAAGTTCTTGATTCCTGAGCAATGTCGGTGATGGAGACGCAAAAAATGGCAGACGACAGTCAAAACAAAGAAAACAAAAACGGCTCTTGAGTTTACATCGCTAAAAACACATTTGGCTTTCTTCTCTGTCTCACAAAGTGAACATGGCATTCTTAATTCTTTATAAAGCGAAATGTCTTTGCAATATAGTAAATCCCTTTTTGACCAAGCCTGTTCTATCAGGATGGCTGGATATATATAAGGTTCGTAATCTTGTCAAAGGAACTCAGCCAATATCCAGTGATCTTGACCTCACGCTTCACCAATAACGCAGAATGATCATGCACTAAATGATATCAGATTGCCATGCATATTGATTTTGTTTTGGGCAGGTTTGTAGATTTTTCGCAAAGACATGTTCTGAACACAGTTTAGTACGTACCTGTGCAGTTGTGTCCGTCACCAATAAATCATGGTTTACAAACGCACTTGAATGCTCCCACGATATTAGTACAAATGGCGGTTATGTTGCTGCAGTTGTGAATGTTTTGAGAACACTCGTCAATGTCTGAAATTAAATCAGAAGCACATCACTCACAACAATAAAGAGTAAAAAAAAGGAGGGTATCGAAATAGGGCTTCCAATTTAAAAACCATAGGGTTCTCTTAGTTAAAGAAAATTAACCTCACTTCCAGTAATGGGTGGCTAAAAGGCACTCTAACTCTTGAGGAAAAGACATGCCATGTACTTCTTTTAAATCATTCCATTTCAGGTACCCATCAGCAGACCTCTCGCAAGCTCGCGATGCGCGACGTCCCATGCTCTCCCGGGGAAGAGGAAACGCAAATGAAGCTGCAGTTAAACTCAACGGAAATTATTCCATTAGGGCATGGTATACTCTATTCAATGCAAAAGGTATTTTTGATTTAATATCTTTACAACAAAATCACTCAGATTTAATGCTGAACAGGCACATTGGTTACAAAGCTAATATTCTTTTAAAGGATAAAAACTGTAACTGAAACATCAGTGAATGCTCATTGGTCCATATAAATTCGCAGGTGGATGCATTCTCACCCAATTCTAAAATTTTAAAGTTTATTTGACTTTCTGAACTTTTACTCATGCCTACCTAGACAGGCGTTGCAACTTTTGAAGCAGTTGCGCAGCATATATTGTTGATTTTTTGTGCATTCACCGGTTGATGCCCAGTATGTACATTGGTGGTTTTTATCCTCACTTCTTCATGCCAGGTTATCCGTCTGCCGAACTTTTGTTTTTTACAATATTTTGTCTCCCACTCGTTCCTTCATAAATTAATTTCTTATAAACCTGCGTTTCTTCGGTTGCGGGAAGATTTGAGGCGAGTTAGGGAAACGTGGGCACCTTCTCTTCTTTGATTACACCGTCATCAAATCTCCGCCAGGTTTATCGCCTTTTTGCAGGGAGGTTGGCAAGTTTACTTGCTCAAAATCTCGCGCTCTTAAAAATTAACAATTACTGGACGAAGTTGAGCAAAATATCGTGATTTTCCCGTGGAGAGCAGATCAATTATTTGCCTCAGCCTTCGGGTTCGGCAAATAATTGATCTGCGAGACACTGAAAAATCACGATATCTTGCGATAACCGAGTTCAGTAATTGTTTTATCATTCGATCACCGAGTTTTTTTTTCAATTTTTGAAGGGAACCGGCAAGCAAGTTTGTTGTCAATTTTTTGGGGGAAGCGGCAAGCGCGCACTGCTGGCAGAAATTAGATGGTTTCCTTCTCAGCTAAATAATCATGATTCTGTAGACTTTAAATTGTAAGTACAGTCAACTGTTAAATAACAAAATGTATGCCTTCAAATGGCTGAAACCTCCATGAACAAGTTCACAGACTTCAAGGATTTGAAATCCGAAAAAAAAAATCTCGGGGAAGCGATCGCGATCTACCATTTCACACAAGAGTGACCACAAGAGGGACTACAAGAGCGTGGTTACTATTGCGCATGAGCAGAATATTATTTGCAGCAATAACGGAATTAGACGGTATTACGCATGAGCAGACCATTATTTGTAGGCAGTTATTTGCAGGTCACGTGGTGGGCTTCCAGCCAATGAAAATGGGGGAAAAATCCATCGAATGATAATATGAAATACCTATGCTGTTATATCCATTACCTCTGAAAGCAGGATTACAGGAGCAGTTGAACGATCCCTTGCTATTAGAACAAGTGGCGCTGTCCTTGCTACAATTGTGGATATTTTTGGCGCACTCGTCGATGTCTGAAATAAAGTAACAGTTTTGTTTAGTGTCGTGACAAACAAAAAATTACGAGCAGAGGAGCGACCCCTCGATATTTTTGCAAGTGGCACAGTCCTTACTGCAGTTATGGGTATCGTTAAGACAGTCATCGATGTCTGAAATGAAATCAACTGACCATACTCATACACTGAGGTTGCAGTGATAAAAGGGAGGAGGAAGTGCTCCAATATACTAGTATCATCTTGATTGTCTTTGTCTCAGCTATTTCTATAAGTTTTTTTTTTTGCTACCTTTCTATAACCACGATCTGATTGTTAATCTGATTGTTTAAACAAGAATAAACTTGTCAAACCATCAAAGTTCATAGACCATCGAGGTTTGTTCACGATCTGCACTAGTTTACAAAAAAAAAAATGGTTGAACAGGCCGAAATGAACAGTTTTGATGGAAGTTTTTGGTCTAACACAGATTCTGAGTTTGATGAAATCCGGTCGAATTGGAGCTCATAAAAACACGCTTGTTTTTCTGTTTAGTTTTGTTTTCTTTGCATGACGAGAAGGTCAAGACAGGAACACGAAGATTTCTTAGGATAACAGCGCCGTAAAACTCGGCTGCTGTGCCTGATGTGGCCTTCCACTCAACGCATCAGAAAGGATACTAGAGCGAGATCATAGTTAAGGTCACCCGAAGGGCGGCCGATGTAATTTCTGAGGCTTGCTTCACTACAAGGACCGGAGATCACCAGATGAGTTAGCTGCGATGCACTTCAGCATGATCGCAGACGCTCTAAAATCGACATGATTTGTATGAATTTTAATAGTTATGCCATTTTAGATATATTTTCAAGTTTAATTTTACCAAAACTGTTTTGTTCTGTTTTGTTTTAAACACGAAACTATATCTACTAGGCAAGTGTTAGCTGTGTTCGATTTTTATTATCATTTATAATCTGACTGAGCATGAAACCCTTCGGAACTCAAGTTGTCCATTCTGTTTTCTCTTGAAGGATTTTCGTCCTTGCACGCGTTGTAATATTACAAATCACGCCGCTTGGCGTGCCTACAGAACTTTCATTGGTTCTTCTGCCCGCTTTTTTATTCCAAAATTTCACTTTTAATTAATTAACGAATAAACGCCAGACACAGCACAGATAAGCAGATAGTGTACAGTTTTAAATAAGCTCCATGCTCTATTTAAACAATAGAGTGTTTCTGTCGAGGAACTATCGGCTGGTAGTTCCCCCGCGGAAATTTGATGCTCTTAAAACAAATATTTTTCCTGAGAAGTGAAGCTTCGAGGGCAAATTTGCTAGTTTTAAGAACATCAAATTTCTAAGGAGCAAGTGTCAGACCGATAGTTCCGAGACAAAAACACTCTATTGTATTTATCGTTCGCCACTAAATTTTCTTACGCGTGCCAGTTGAAAAACAGTGAAAACCCACTGAATGCAGATCAATCAAATATTTATTCATGCGTACAGCCTGTCACAATTGTCAATAATTCGCAATCGTAAATAATATGTTAAGCCTGTCAGAATTGAAAAGTCACTGTTTTTCTGATCTTCCTAACTTCGCGGCCGTCAAACCATTCAAAATTCTTCACGGATGAGTACTATCCATCCGGGTATGTTCCGCGGACGGGCACTATGGGCTGATAGTGTCTCTCCACGGTTGGACACTATCGCGTCACGTGATCAATTTAAACCAATAAGAATCGGATAAAAATTAGTGGTGAACTATAAACTCTGATAAAGCACGCCCTTTCGACCAATGATAGCGCACGTTGTATCCAACCTCCATCACAATTACAAATATTACCCAAATTTTTCAGCATATTTTTTTGAAAACATAAGGGGTCGTATTTTTACTTTCCCAATTCTTGTCCTTTTCCGTATATCTTCATAGCACCTTATCCTTGGGTATTGATGGTATGCCCAACTTTGATAAATGAGTCAGCGATAAACTATGAAAGGCTACTTTCATGGTAACTCACTTTCATGATCTGGAACTCCATACTCAGATTTTCATACTTTTTTTCCTTGATATAACATCAACTTTACAAATATTACATTACAAATATTAGTTACAAATATTAGTTATACTGTCATAGACTTAGTTTTCCACAGGGTAAAGTGTCTGTCTCGCACATGTACAAATCATTTTCCGTATCGATGTTGTCATCACAAATGTATGTTTTTTGTTCTATTAATAGCTTTGCACTAGGTTTCCAGTATCAACTATTAGCAACAGCTTTGAATGAAAGATTACTTGGTAATATGACGTAATAACCTCATGTTTGTTTATTTAACAATATATTTCTTATTTAATAGTAAATGTACCTAATGTCCCACCACAGACATTGCTGCCAATTCAGAAAACCCTTTTGACACCTATCTTCTATTTCAAGATGTTTATAAGAAAATGTTTCTTTTCCAAATGTTACTAGCTCCCTGTAAGAGCCCGTGGTCTCTTTTGCAATTGCTTGATAAGAGGCTAAAACAACTCAGTATTTAACGGAAAGATTATAGGTCAAGCAGACATCTTTTTCGCCGATGGCAACGTCATCTTTTTGTTTATCGCAAGTACTTCTACGAAATACATAGTATGTTTTTGTTAAATTTGGAACAGACTGTCAAAGCGTATGATATAAATTATTATTACAGAAAGATAGGGAATATCATTCCGTTATTCAAATGCTTACGCCATATGTATACCTCATACATTAAAAAGACCGTTTTTTAAAAAACAAGCAATACTTTTTAACAACTGTCTTTAAATGAAATACTTGTGAATACTTCCTACTTAATTCTGGTCCATAATTTACAATTTCACACGTAAATATACAAAGTTGCTGTTGCAACTCATTGGGTTTTCCGGTTGTTATACCAATTTGCAAATGATTTCCTTCCGCAAAGGGCCCGGGAGGGATCTTAACTTTGAAAAAATCGTGCGTATCATTATCCCCTCATGTTAGTCCTCATCATTTGACAACACATTTTCGATGTTAAGATTAGTGCTACGTTCGAAAAGTCATACTGATTGATTCCAGACTGTTACAATGTAACAGGCGTCTTTATTGTTTGATCTCAAAGTCTTCACTGATCTCACTGAACATCGGTATAAAGAAGGTCAGTGAAGATTCGCATCAAAGGATTGATATGAAAGAACAGGCAAAACTCAATCCTATGCTTCCAGAAGATATAATCATCTGGAATTGTTTCTCATCGTTTTAGGTTGCACAGTGTGATGATTGGTTTGTGCCATAATGTAATCTTTCCTTAAGACCCTGGTGAAAATGTATAACGAGTGAGACTTGATTTCTAAAAAAAAAATTTCTTCATTATCTCAAGTTTTAGAACCCTATTTGACTTTTCGCCTATAAAAAAAGCACCGAGCTCAGTTAATGTAATAGATGACCCAAAGAAATTATGGCTAAAAGTAAACCAAGTAAAAAATAAGATGGGTGACTTTCGTGTTTCACAGAAGGTTAAAAAATGAAACAGTTACATTTTATTTGGCACTTTAACTGAGTGCTATTAATCAATTAGAATGTCAATCAATGAAAGCTCAATACTAAGTGCCATTATCACATTAGATAAACTTTTTTTTACTCCAGGAACGTAATAGTCACTTGACCATGACCAGCGTTGTTGTAACAACATTCATTGTCCTGGTTGTTTCCATCGTTGTAAGAGCCTCCCCCACCACCACAGGTGTCAACACCATTACTTCCACTGCTTCCCCCAGAGTATCCTCCTCCTCCTCCTCCTCCTCCTCCTCCTATTCCCTCCTATTCCTCCTCCTCCTGTTCCTCCTCCTCCTGTTCCTCCTCCTCCTGTTCCTCCTCCTCCTATTCCTCCTCCTCCTATTCCTCCTCCTCCTATTCCTCCTCCTCCTATTCCTCCTCTTTCTGTTCCTCCTCCTCCTATTCCTCCTCCTCCTGTTCCTCCTCCTGTTCCTCCTCCTCCTGTTCCTCCTCCTCCTGTTCCTCCTCCTCCTGTTCCTCCTCCTCCTGTTCCTCCTCCTCCTGTTCCTCCTCCTCCTATTCCTCCTCCTCCTATTCCTCCTCCTCCTATTCCTCCTCCTCCTATTCCTCCTCCTCCTATTCCTCCTCCTCCTATTCCTCCTCCTCCTATTCCTCCTCCTCCTATTCCTCCTCCTCCTATTCCTCCTCCTCCTATTCCTCCTCCTCCTATTCCTCCTCTTTCTGTTCCTCCTCCTCCTGTTCCTCCTCCTCCTATATCTCCTCTTCCTATTCCTCCTCCTCCTATTCCTCCTCCTCCTATTCCTCCTCCTCCTACTCCTTCTCCTCCTCTTCCCCATCCATAAGTTCCACCACCTCCACCAAACCCACCATCGACATCGTGAAACTTGGCTCTTCCACCCACCCCTCTCTGAATAAATCCCTTACCGCCTTCTCCACCATATCCTTTGGTTCCATTAAAATTCTTTCCACTTCTTCCACTGGAGTAAAACCCGCCACCACCACCACCTGAAATACAATGAATATATTTTAAGATTTTCGTAAACAGAAGCGAAACTATGTTTAAATGGCATACTAACCCATTCAATTTAAGGAGTCTCTTACCAGTATTTTAAAACGCTCCAATAAACCCATATCATCTCGGCCAAACCTTATGTAATGCATTTTACTTGAGTCGCTATCTGTGAGGTTTGATATTTGTATATAGCTTTTGTAATAGCTAGTTGTATAAACTGTTTTGTCTCACTTTTCCTGTCCAAGATACTATGATTTGATTAACACGTTACCTAGATTGCAGGTATATGGGTGATAATTATTATACCTGTAAGGCCCCGCGCGCTTACCCTCATTAAAAATCATAGTGAAAGCTGACGTGTGTAAGGACGGACGGGTTAATGAACTGTGGGTTTCTTGTTCTGACATGAAAAATCAAAGGAAAAAGTTTTTCCTGTAGGATCTTTATCTTGATTGCTCAGGGAGCGTGTGCTCGTGCATCGTCTCCTATTTAGGGCGAAACCAAATTTTCGAGGTGGTCATAAGATTAGATGCTTGTTAATTATGTTTGGTCGGGCTGGACGGGAAGGTGTTTGGCTTACGGTCACGAATCGAAGCACGGCCTGCCCCACATTCGGTCCGTACGTCATGACCTCGAGCCAAAAATTTTCCGTTCTCCCGCCAACACCGCTGCTTTGACTCGTCTTCACAGTAAATATGACCTATACGAGGATCTCAATGGGCTTAACCGTCAATCGTCAAATGGCCAAAATATTAACGGTCAACCTTCAAAAACGCAGTATTTTTACCGTCAGCCGCCAAATAAGCAAAGCAATGTTAGCCGCCAAATGTCTCAGATATCCTTAATTAAGAACTATACGATTGCCTTAATTAAGGTCAAGTTCTATTGATTAATTTTTAAATAAAATTTTTGATGTACCAAAAAAATACATTTATGGAAGTCCTTTAACTTCTATTCGCAAGTAAAACTGGTTGGCGACAAAACTGACCTCAGGTTTAGATACACTTCCGGTGTCGTATAACCTTAGTCATTTATCAATAAAAGGTGTCATGAATTAACAGTTCTTTACAAACACGTCACCATGAAAATTAAATTTACATCCAAATTTGTGCGTTTAGTTCGTTTTATAAATAGCATTCCAGAAAATTAACCGTCAGCCGTCAAATGACCTAAAATGTTACCGTCAACCGTCAACATCACCTTCTTCCCCCCTATTGAGACCCTCCTAGACGACCCTCGATGACGAGCTTGCCGACCAAATTATGACACGTGCAATTTTCTGAAATTACATGGCATTCTTAAATCTCGAGAAACTGAGGAGGATAAAGACGCATTAATTTGAACAACCCGAAAGCTTATCGGATACCAGTGGTCATTACTCAGAGACATCCAAACACCGCGGCTAAGCATGTATAGCGAGATCGCTGCCTTGTTTTAAACACCAGACAATTGACCTCATCTACAACAAGTCAGAAAAGCCCGAAATGCGAGATTGCTGTTCCAAAAGTTCTTTTTTTGACATATGTATATTTCAGCGCACCGCATGTGTTTTTTTTTTATTTCGAGATATTTATATTTTATCCGAAATTTATTTAAGATTTATGTGCCCCTGATGCATATTTCGAGTAATGGTGCACGCGGAAAGTTTGGAGAGCACAAGAGAGGAGTTGCTCGAGGCGCAGCCTGAAGCAACTGTGGCGTTCGGAGTTTTCAATGCAACAATAAAAATAATATCGTAGTTCAAAAAAGCTAAGGGGAAATTTCCTAAACTTCAGAGTCCCATGTGATAGATTTAACTCCTTGAATTGTTGGTTACTAGAATTGACGATCACAAATTGCGTTGCTTTGTGTTGAAAATCTTAAAAATTGTACGATTTCAAAGGAAAATCATCTATTGAACAACATTATTGGGACGTACATGCATCAGCTCTTCAAAATAATATTTAGCCCAACGTCGCGAAGCCTCAGTTGAAGTTAAAAAACTCAGTTTTGTTTTCAGCCACATTCACGCATCGCATTTGGCAAATAAAGTATCGTCGACTCCAAGACTAATTCCGTCGCTTTGAATAGCTACATCCTGATTGTTTTTCGAAACGATTATCATTTTAGCACATTTTCTTATCAAATACAGCTCCAAAAGGTTAACGGAAAAACAATCTTGAAAGTTTTGAAACCTAGCGGGTAAACTCGATCGGAAATTTTTGCCAACAATGACATCAGTCTGAACCATCTCTATCAACCATCCATTTCTTTTTCATAAATTGTAAGCCAATTAGAGCGCTCGTTATCATATGGTACTGAAATAACATTAAATGAACAGCTAAGACGTAAGAAAACATTACAATATACTTTTACCTGAACCATGATCATCGGCAGTCTGTGCACCATGTCCCTTGCTTCCCCCTGACCATGATTTGTATCCAGGATTACCTGTTGTGTTCGTGCTGGCGTCACATCCTTCATGTCTAGACCTAACTCCACATACTCCTCCTCCGCCCCCAGCAATTATCAAAGGTGTGTTGGCTCCTCTCACCACAAACGTTCCTCCACCACCTCCAGAGGAGTAATGGTGCGTGTTTATTCCTCCTTCTTGACCAACAAGTATCTGAATGACCTCACCCTTGTTTAAGCGGAACGTTCCAATCATTCTTGCTCCTCTTCCTCGGTAATGAGTACTGTTAGTGTGTATATCGTACCCTCCTGCAGCTGCTATTGCTTTTATTCTGTAGTCACCAGTGTACGGCACAGTCCACTGTTGAACACCGCTGGACAGCGTAACTTGTCCGTCATGATCCTGTCCTGTGTAGTGACCGCCCAGCGTTGTTGGTCCAATTCTTCCACTGTCGTTGAGGTTTGTAAAAACGGCCTTGAAAGCTGAAAGGGAAGAGTTAAGTTATCTAAATTGTTATAACCATAATTTTGATAGCTTTTTCCTTTGATTGGAGATAAATCTGCATCTGCAAAAAGGACATGGAAAAGTTAAAAGCTTGTAGATTGATTCTTAAAACTACTCACCATTAATGCAATTATTAAGTTATTTAATATATATATATACATATATATATACATATATATATATATATATATATATATATATATATATATATATATTCTATTCAATCATTGATTCAATTCATTGTCTCTCAATGGACGTTTACCCGCTCGTCACGACATATTTTCCCCCGAAAGAATATCAAGCATCACATCTGATTGTGGTTGACATGTTGTGTCGGTCTTCTTTATTAAAACAGATCGCTTATGAAACAGGCCTTCAACTAAAGCTGTCCGTTTCCTTCGTCATTTCCAAAGGCTACGGAAGTTTTTATACTTCTTTAAACTTTTCCTTCCTAAGTTTGAATTACAGATAAACCCATCCTCTTAAAAAGCCACTCTTGGATTTCTAACTTATTGCCTCTGGAAATCGGGAAAGCGAGATTTATCAAAGCTGCTGGGCTAGTCTCAGCCCTTTCTCCCATTCCCCTAGGCTTTTCCAAGCGCTATTGCATTTACATTTTCCGCTTCAGTGCTCACGAATAACTGATGATGTCCAACCATTTTGAATAAAAATATTCGAGAGTTGAGCAAATCGTAAAATATGATTTAGCGTCCGGGGCTATTGAACCGGGGGATTTAATTCGTGGTTTTCACGTGACGTCATCAACTTTAGAAACAAGGAATTATCGATCCTTATGAGATTTCAGTTTAGTAAGTTAATAGAACAGTTGAGTTCTTATCTTTTGAAAAATTTTCAGTTTGATTGGGTTTTTCTTGTTATGATAAGGCAAGGTTAAATTTCTAAGCTATTGCTTGACACGATATTAACATACTGGCACGTAGGTTAAAGAAAAGAAGACATAAAGAGAAATGGATAGATAGATAGATAGATAGATAGATAGCTAGATAGACAGATATGTTTAATCAACGCTTTTGCAGGCAGAGCTGAATAACAGTGTAGTATATACACAATATAACAATGATATAAATACCACTGATAATATTTGAGCAATTTCTCATGTAGGAATAATTTAAATATGTGTTATTGACCAAGCGCGAAGTCAAAATGGCTGGAGATTGGCCGAGTTCTTTCTTTGCATTTTTATGGACCGAGACGAAGTAGAAGTGCATAAAATTGAGAGAAAAGAACGAAGCTAATATCCAGCCCTCTTGAACGGACAAGCTTGGTTAATAAAGGATTTATCATATTGCGAAAGATTTCGCTTTATTAAGAGTTAAGAATGACTTTTTTCCCTCTAGATCTGGGAAAGGAAGCCAACTGTGTTTGTTGCACAACAAACTCACGAGAATCGTTTCTATTTTCTTTGTTTTTACTATCTTCTGTCGCTTTTTGCCTTTCCGTCACCGAAATTTTCCGAGATTTACGAACGTAGTTCTTATTTTATTTTTTTTACGCGCGGGATCAATGCGGGCAATCCTGAGCGGACAAGATGGGCCCATCTTGCCTGCTCGGGTAGCCAATCAGAACACAGAATTTGCTCCATCTTGCCCACGGGCGCTGCCTGCGATGTAAAGAATAACCCTTAATGAATCATATCTCAAGAGCATGCACGACAATTTCCTTACATTCAAAACGTTATCATAAATAAACCTTCAAGGGTTACCCCATATGGGGAAAAAATCATTGGTACAGAAAGCGACGAATCTATCTGTCCTAACTCTGGGTCTGTCTAAAAGGAGGCAATCCCCTGAGCGAAGATTGTAACCACGAGGAACTACTTCCGCCCTGTAGAGAGACCCTTAAGGTTCAGTATTAGGAAGGTCCTTGAAAAACCTGATGCAGGCAAGATACCTGCGTTGACTTAGGGTAGGGAGAGCAGATAAAACAAAGGATTCCTCAAAACCATTATCTGGGAAGATATTCTTTAATGCCCTCCTCTGAATGGCTTTGATAAAATCTACATAGGTGATGCATGTGCACTAAGAGATCTGATTAATGAACTATGTATCTACACTAGGTCAGTATGTTAGGGCTCTGACTTCTTAGATAATCTCAAGGCATGCAGCGTTTTGTTAGCTCTTCAAACAATATACCCAACATGCAGATTCCACTTATGGTCCTGAGATATATATGCCCCTTGGAGCTTAGAACTTGAGACTCTTTCTATGCCATTACCTAGTATCTTAATGGTATCTGGAGCCATAGGTTGGTATTCAAGAAAATTGACAATCATCTCTTTGAACCTCTTGGGATTTAAGCGCATACCTCAGCTAGTAGCATAACCACAATGACCTGAACAACAAACGAAAGATGCCTTCGGCTACATCTGGATATTCACTCAAACACTGTTGTGTCATCCACATGCTTAGTGCGCAGATGCCAATTGTCAGCCAGCTTGTTAATCAAGTTAGCAAAAAGGATAGGGGCTAGCTTTGTCCCCTGGGGGATACCCGGTTATGAGGGTAGACTGGGGCAGATAAGACCCCGCCGAGTAACAATCTGAGATCTGCTGGTAAGGAAAGGATAGATCCATTTGACTAATTAAGACAATGCTCACACCCAGATGTTTAAGCTCAAGCCGGTTGTAACTTACTATGATCAACTAGATCAAAGTCTTTACTAAATTCTGCAAAATAAATATTCCAATATAATTCCCAGGACAATGAAGAAACATCAGTATTAAATGCACGAGACAGAATAATGTATGGATTGTTGATTTTCCACCAATACAAAAATGTTTACAGTCAAGCCTATTCCTTACCTGCTTAAGAGCAGCCATCCGTAAATATCGCCCGGAGGTGTGCAATATGAAAAAATAAATAATCTCCAAACTTTGCCAGAATATAGGTTTGGATGAACTATTTGTAGAAAAAAATACTTTGAGTTCAATTGCATTTTTATTTATCGCGAACGGTGGCAAAATCGGTTTTGCGGCTCTCACGTCAGCTTCACGAGGTTTAGACAACCATTAACTGAACGTCGCTGGGAAACAAACAAAACAGTAAATGTGACCGAATATTTTTCTAATGAAAAGAGCACGTATTTACAAACAGTCTGAAGTGTTCTTTGTTCGATTCCTTTACAAACAATTTTTGGTGGAGTTTTAGGTTTTTCCAATATTTCACTCATTTGGGCGGACAAGAAAATGGCAAAATTGAGAGGGTAAAATCGCACCTTGGTACATGGCATGGGGTTATATCAAGTTAATCCAGCAAAAGAACAAGGTTTCTTCTTTAAATAACTCAAATAAATTTTTTTGGGCTACTCAAACTACGAAATTTTAGGACCCCAAACAAATGTGACTCAGAGGTTAAAACGCACCATTCCTTGTCACGCAATTGAAGGTGAAAAATCAACAATGCGTACGTGGAAAAGATAACAGACCGCTTTGGGAGCGAAATATCGTTACCAAACTGAATAAAAAGTTACCTTTGTTCAACATTTGTCGCTTCTGTAGCTCAGCTTAACTGAGATTTAAAACTTTAGCGGTTATTTTCGAAACAAAACAACCCAAAATGTAATAGGGTCTAGATCGGAGCGGCCGAGGACGGATACAAACCGTAAAATAAATGTTTGCCATATTTGTACTTTGATTTGAGTATTGTTTATAAATTTGTACCTACCATGCATCAGCGCCAAATGTTGTTTGTGTATTCGCTGCCGTGAACTGTTGTCTGCTGTCTCCAAATGTCCAGTAAGGATTGCGTGACAGGAAGATCTTTACCACAAACAGTGGCACTTTTCCTTTATATTCAGTATTATTTTTTTGGGAACGTTGAATTATGCTTGAACGTTTTTTTAACGTATGGAAATGCTTGTAATAACTAAAATCATGTCTTTATCCGCTGTCGTCACCACCGTCAACAACTAAGTTTTCTCATACTTTTATTAATGAATAAGGGAAATATAAAAACTCGGGAAAAGAAAACTGAAGCAAAATGACATGTACAAGGCCTTTAATAACCATCGTTAGGTAGCTTCTCGAGTTATCTTATTGTTTATACACTACATAACGTCAACATAATTAATAAGAAATCGTGAAAAATATTGAGATGTTAACTGCCCTGGTGAGAACAAAGTGTGCCTCCGTTTTGAAAGTTGAATCAAAGCAGCCGTATAACTTCAGGTGACTCGACGTTTCTTCTGCATGTTCTATCGCCTCGCATAAAGCATTTGTCGGGTTACACCACTGCATCCACAAGGCCCTCCAACTAGTTCAGAGTCGCCACAGATTGCCATTACATATACACAACTGTGTAAAAGCGAACCGTGGTACAGATAATCGACGCAGAAGTACTCTGATTGTGTGTCACACGGGAAGAAGTTCATTTTATCTATGTATATAGCAAGCGCCAAAGTGATCGTATCAGTTATTGCGAGCTAAGCGCTTGATGGTTCAACAGGATTCCAAGACGCTTGTAAACAGGAATGAAAAAGAAGAGGGGGTAAACTCAGTGGAAAAAAAAAATCCCCCACAAGCATTTAAGTATAATTTTAAGGTTCCCAAACAAATAGCATTGAATATGAAGAAAGAGTGCTAGTGTTGAAGATAAAGACGCGTGCCCTTGCCGCTTGTCACGCAATCCTTACAGAACATTTAGATCAGCGGAGGGTAGTCAACGGCTGCGGCTTTTGAAGCGAATACACAACTCAGGTTCCTGCACTAGTCAAGAAGTTAAAAATTACAGACCCCTGATTAGATAAGCTTTGAAAGCTTATTTGATGAAACCTGTAAAATGTCAACAGATTAGTGGAATGAAAAAGAGGAGGGGGGCCAGTAGAGGGAAAAACTCCCCCCTAAATTATTCGTGCATATTCAACACACCAAACGAGAAAAAAAAAAATAGTTTAGAGGAAGAGTGCTAGTGTTTTCTGGTAGAGCGCTGCACTAGTATCGCAGAGGTCAGTGGTTCGAATCCCGTACAGGCCTGAAATTTTTTTCAGGTCTGATTTTCACTATTGCTTAAATAGTGCTTTACTGCGAAGGATCGTGCACATATACGTTTCATAACCGCAGTTCATATATATGTATTTCATATGTTTGTTGTTTGATTTATCATCTACGGGTTTATGTCGAATTAATTTGATGGCCTGCTCCCAGTTGGCTTGTTAGCTCAATTAGTAGTGCGCTGCACTAGTATCGCAGAGGTCAGTGGTTCGAATCCCGTGCAGGCCTGAAATTTTTTTCAGGTCCGATTTTCACTATTGCTTAAATAGTGCTTTACTGCGAAGGATCGTGCACATATACATTTTGACTTGTTTTGTTTACATTTACGTACATACATACTTTATTACCACTTCCCCAAAGAGGATTTTCAGAGGCAACACAATTAAGGTAAAAATTAATCATACAATTAAGCTAAACATTATATATTAGACTTAAAATAGAGCAATGACTTAAATAGCGGAAGTGCTAAGGTTACCTAAGAGGCAAGACCTAGGGCGGCGTTTAAACACATTAACGATTCACAAAGTTGAAGATCGTTAGATAACGAATTCCATAAAGTAACTGCTCTATACAAAATGGTCCTTTGGCCACTTGCTGTTCTAAAGCGAGGTATGTTAAGCATTTGATAACTTAGCGTTCTACGATTTGTGACGTCACACTAATGAATTGTGTAGATAAATATCCAGGAGCACATCCAGTTAAACACTTAAATGACATTACGGCATCACGGTAGTAAAGATGCTCCTTCACTGGCAGCCAGCGTAGTTCCTTTAAAGTTGGGGACACGTGATCGTATTTCCTTCTTCCACTTACTATGCGGCAGGCAAAATTCTGGACTGTCTGTAACAATTTTAAATTTGTTTGAGAAGTATTACTCCAAACGCATGAGCAATAAAATAGTTTACCGAAAACAAGTGTGGCTACCATTTTAATTCCGTTTCGTTATTTTCATTTCTGGTTGTTTCGTTATGTAATATCACGTGACTTATTCCCGGTGCTTTTAGATTTTGAAGTCGCGTCTTACGTATGTTGTAGTCCTGGTATGGATCGCTGTATTCCCAATCACGGTAAAACAGTTCTTTAACGGCACGTTCTTTAAAGGCAGGTTTTTTTAATAAAATGGGCCGCATAGGTAACAAGAAGTGAGTTTATAATAATAATTAAGGACTGTTTGTCAAAAGATTGTCTAACTCTATTGATCTGAGCTAAACGTGACATGCACGAAGAAACTGTTTCTAGAATATGATTTCGGAAAGTTAAGTTTGGATCCATAATTACACCGAGGTCTTTAGCGGTTGTTGCAGGTACAAGATCTTTCCCGAAAAGGGACAGATTAAACTCACCATTCAATTTTGCATTGTTTTGTTTGCTTCCAAAGAGCATTAGTTTCGTCTTGTCCGGGGTTCAAAACTAGCTGGTTATTAAAGCACCAGTTCCGTATCTTAAGCCGATTCTGATTTATTTTATATCTGGCCCCTCCTCCTCGTAGAATGCAAAGGATAACAGAAGTTTGGTGTCATCAACATAGCATTGTGGGGAGCAGAACTGTGGGATTGACGGCAAGTCATTAACGTAAATGCTGAACCGAGTAGGTTTTGCTGGGCCGAGTATGCTTCCTTGAGGTACGCCATTTCTTACTTGCATGCGATCTGACAGAATAGAATTCATGCGTACAATTTGGTGACGTGATGACTTATAACTCCGGAACCACTGTTAAGCAGCTCTTGTCTCATTATCCATATCGAATAAACTTGGTTTAGATAAAACGTGTCCATGATGATTTGATAAAAACCCTCGGAAACCGCTATTGAAAATTAAAATCTCCCCATCGCTTCATTGTGCATAAATTTTGATTGAATTATGAAAATACACTAATAAAGAGTTACTAAATAAAACTAATTTCAGTATGTTCATGGTTAGACATCCATATCATCTATCTCTTAGCCACCTGTCGAGTGAGAAGTTTTGATGTTCTCGCTCATTCGCAGTCAGCATTCCTTTTGCATTATTGCAAACATGATTACTCTGCCTGCATTTCAACAACTTTCTCGCTGTTTTTATTAGCTTTGAAAAAACTTACTCATTACGCTTCCAAAAATTGCGTAATTCTGTATGTACATAACACAGGAAGGCTGCTATGACGAAGATAATATGCCTCGAATGCCGAGTTCTAAAAATTACAAGACACTCGTTTTGGTATATGTTTAACACCTGTCGGCAATATGTTTTCGAGGTGTATAAATTTTTACTACGAAAATTTTCTGTAATTAAAAACAAATTATGTCAACTAAATATGAAACCAGCGAATAACTAACTACCCAAAGAGAGATTCTTATTCTACAGGAGAATGTAAAAAAAAGGAAGGCAATTCTTCGACTTAAAAAAAAATCTCCTCTCCAACTGGCTAGTTGATATATATCAATTCTTATTTCCTTGAGTGCCGGGCTAACTTTAGGCTCTTCCTTCAGTTTGTGCAAGCATTAAAATAAAGGATTTGTGAAAATATATTCATTAATTTTAAATGACCTTGATAAAATTTTAGTGGACCTTTATGAGTGTCTGAAAATAATTCAGTAATTGCGGATGTTGTTCGGTTATAACTAAAAAACTTTGTAAGCACATTTCACAAATTGTGAAAAATAATCTAGAATAGTTTTGAATGAACAAAAGACAACAGCACATTAAAATGGACGATGAGTTTCACTACCCATTTTGTTAGTTAGGCCTCTTTATACGAGAATTTTAGTCCTCGAAAAAATGCGTTTCCTTTTTTTTTCCTTTGATATATCGCTTAGCTGAACAATTAAGAGCAGAATAATAAAGGTTTCTTTTCAAAAAATGCCAACTTAAAAAAATACCATCTGGGCAGGACTGAAATTGTCCGAGAGAAAGAACCACAGAGATAGGGAACAAGAGGAGAAAAACTCCCATGTCCGCGAAAAACAAGCTGAAAAGAAATCCTTTGGATGTTTTGGAGCTGGTGAGCAAACCGAAGAGCTTAACAGCAGTTTGTTGACTGAGCTGTACCACCAATTAAGGTTACACTTCCTAGAAACGCGTTAGCCAATCACATGTGGTCGTGATATATGAAGGATGTTTCGTCACCCGTCACAGAGACGCTGTGAGATTAATTAATGTGCGCTGAAACAGTAAACTTGGTTACTATTCTCCTCAGGCAGTTATTTCCAACTTTCATTCTCTATCCGGACCAGCACTAAAGATCTTAAAACAAGTGCAGTGAGAAGAATATGCTACCTTTCTATAACGTCAAAAATGGTTAGATACTCTAGTCTTCTCAGATAGGGACTAATAAATGGAGGTCCCGTCTCCTGCAGTGTTAGGGGTAGGAGACATAATTTCCCATGCACGAGATTACTGTGTGATGGCTGTCCTCCCCTGGGGTGGTTGCTGGGTGGGAATTGGCTCTGAAAATCCCCCATGGGGAGTGGCAATTAACACATGTATGTGTGTATGTATCCTTAGGGAATCGTCGTGTACCTGTTTTAGTAATTATAAGCAGCATCAAACGAGAAAAGAAATTTTCAGTTAAACTGTGAAAATTAAAGCGCATAAAAAAGCCTAGATATTCAAATTGATGTCTCTGTGGCATTCTGACCAAATTTCCTGAGAAATTTTAGAACAAAATTTTAGAGATCATAGCCTCAATGAGGCATATTCTTTTGTTAAGTGTCGCTCTCGCTGAGAGTTTTTTTCAGCCCGATTGCACCTGCAGTTTAAGTATTCTTTCTCCAAATTAGTGAGCTTTTGATATGCAAATTAAAGTCGAAGAGAAGGTTCTCCTCTGATTCCAAGTGAAGTTTCCATATTTTGTTTGTGAAATGACTAAGTACGTCTTTTAACTTGTAGCAAGAGAGAATTTCGTGAGCGCGCTCAACACTTTCGATCGCTGTCCACACGGGCGGTCTGGCCAGAAATCAGTTGTAGCTTGTGGCGACACCAAAAAAGGAGGATTGGAGAACAACCAAACTATGAATGTTCAATATTGCCCTAAACAATTTTCACGAGGAAAGAAAAAAAGGAAAAACTTTCTCTCGACGAGAAGTCGTACATTTCCCCACCGATATATGGAGAATGCACTGTCAAATGCCTCAACCCAACGATTGCTTATAACAGTTTTTAAACCAGAATTTTCCGCATCTTTTCTTAAAAAAAACTGGTTTAGACGACAATATCTACCACAATAAAATCAACTTGTCCAGAATAAAACTTTTGTATATGAAATGAATAGTTTTAAAAAGGCCTTTGAAACCTCTATAGATATTCCTTTCGCTTTATTGTGCATCAACAATTATTGAATTATAAAACTCTACGTGGAAGGTTGTTTTATGCAACTACGTACGCGTGATGATGGTAAACATCGCATTTGAACTCATGGTCTACCTATCAGATGAGCATATTCTATGCCTCCACTTATCTGCGTTTAAAACCTGCCTAATCTTTTTTTTTTCTCATTCAGTTGGCCCACACCGTCGTAATGTCGCTAAATTTTGCTAGTGCTTGTCACCCTTATCCGTCAGGTTGCCCAGCAACAGTAAATATGGGAGCCTTAAGTCTCTATGAAGACAATTTTCGAAAGAATAGGCTACTTTTTGAGATCCTATAATTTAGTGTACTTTTTGCCAAATGATGCATCTTCAACTTGCAAGTTTGTACCGTTAAACATTGCTCAAGTTTTTCCATGCAAATCTTCTTCGTCTTAAGTCTTATTTCTCCCTAGTTTGCAACCGACAAACTTTTCATCAGCAAATCGTTGATGAATCTGAATCTTACGGAAGACATAAAACGAAACTTATAATGTCACCGCCGCAAACACTATTTTATTTTTATTAAAACAAACAAGTGCTATTCACGAAAATTGAAAATTCGAGGAGCCTACAGGCCTGATCGAGAGTTGTTGTTCAGAAAACCTCATAACTGAAGTTCATCTTTAATTGTTTTTCAGAAAAAAAATAATTTCGTCATTAAGTCCCAACTGCTTCATATTGATAATTAAAATAAAAATTTTCCATGAGTATTTTCAAAGTTGCGTTACATAACAAATTTTCCCATTCTTATTATTCATATCAGTTAATCTTGTTTAAGTTGAAGCGTCTACACATCGAATAAACCATGCATAGGGAGTCCTTTGATTAAGTTCGAGATCTTCTCATGGCTCCACTGGATATGGGCAGTGATCGAGTTATGAGAAAATTCCTGTGACTGTTTCCATAATGCTTGTATAGCATCTGCATCGTTTATTGGCGCTCAATATTACCGTTATTCCAGGTATAACGCAAGAGAGACCCAAGTGTATGCGCATGCGTTTCACAGCAGATCAATGATAGTTTGCATGATTCTGGAAAGAATGAAAAAGAAAAATCACAAGGATCTAGAATTACCGGAGAAAAATCTTTTCGAAGGGATGGCAGAGAGAATTAACTAATCCAGTACACAGAAATTATTCTGACAGCCTTTAGCTCGCTTGCATGCGATAGTTTTTGTTTTCAAGTGCTAGATTCAGCGCGATGAATATTCGGTCGCCATATTGGACGGGTAGAGATTTGGTACGAGTGACAAAGCGCGGGGAAGGGAGAAGGGGAGATAACCAGAAAAACCGCCTGCCCGAAACCCATGATTTCTCACAAACCGTCCCATGTCCACTGCGTGACATCCCCGACAAGTCACGCATTCTTGAAGGAACAATCAAATGGGATGGAATGGAACCTTTTCTCAAAAACTGACTGGCGTGTCATGTAGCAAAACAAAACGTTGAGCGATCGCGGATGGAACGGTGGAGTGATACACCAAATAAAGCGGTAACAAAAGTTGAAATCAACAGAAATTTGGAAAACGAGGAATGTAGAATTTGCAAAGCCAGACTACTCTTCCTATACGGGAGACGGCAACTTACATTTGAACGGAAAATTTATTTTGATCCCATAAAGAAAGGAATACAAGGGCCCTGAGATTCACGATATAGCGAACAAACCTTTGTACGGTTATGCAGTAAATAACTTGGGAATTTGAATTCATTCAGATTATAACTACATTCTAAATGTAACCAAATAACTAAATCATACAGAACTGACTAACTAACAAACTAACTTATTTTAAACTAACTAGATATTTCAACACGGCAAAAAAACTAGCGTTCACCCTACGGAAAACAAAAGTTGAATTCACGGAATACGTGGCAATTTATTAAAGTTTACCCGCGTTTTGCCTACGGAAAATCCGACGTTTTCTGTGCGTTTTCGCATCAGTGAATCCCAGTATTCGTTCCACTATTCGGTAGTTTTCCTTAGCGGTAAATGCATGCAGGTAAACAGTTTATTTTCCGGCATTAACCGCTCGGTTAACGCAGTACCGCAAGCAGCGTGTTTTCCTTTTGTTCATTGACATTTTCCGAGTGAACAACAACGTATTCACCAGAGTTAACAGCTGAAAACACACATTTTCCGAGAAGGTTGATATGTGTAAATACGGGAAAACGTAATGTTTTCCAAAGTTTGCAGTTCGTATAATGCATAGAAAATGCTATGTTTTCTTTTGTTCGCCACCGTTTTTTGCCCGGTGAATGAAATGTTCACAAGAAGTATCCAACGTTTTTCCATGATAGCGAAATCGACGAAATTCATGGAAACGCATTTTCCGGCGTTTTACCTTTCATTGTTGTTCAGTTAATCTATGGAAAATAACAATATGTATTCTGCCATTTACAGCCGTTTTGCGCATTCGAACGCTATGTTCACTGGAATTAACCAACCAAAAGCATACATTAATTTTCCGGTATTTTCTGCAAAGGTGAATTCGTGCAAGGGATACATTTTCCCGCGTTTACCGCAGCTCGGTTAATCGCTGTTCGTAAAATTTCACTTCTTAGACTCAACTCTACTGCAGGTTCTCAAAGCATTTTGTCCTATTTCCCTCTCCCAGACAGGATAAGCACTCTTTAATAATTCTCGTCAAGTTTATTAATGCACAATGATATTAGCGGTACAATTTATTCAGAGTCCAAAATAGAGCCTGATAACAATCGTGTTTCTTAGCCTTATTTAACTTTACAAATTTTTCTGTCTAAAGCCAAAAAGAGGCAAAACTTAACCTTTACGGTACAACTGATATGATAAAATTTGAAGGATGTACTGTCTGAAAAGTCATGTGTGAATCAATATATACAAACTATGACCAGAAAAGTGATTTCTAGATTCATGTTTAAATTTCTAAACTTCTATTATAAGCATTTTGCAGGAATGAGTGTCAAGGTTTGAGGAAAAAATAATATGTGAACTTCATGTGCCGAGGGAATCAAGGCAACATGCTGAGAATGTCACCTTACATTTAATCTTACATCTGCATTAAATCTATTTGAAACACTTCTGATGTTTAAAATTGAGACACTACTCCATCTGATGGAGAGCTAGAGAACAATAAAAGAGAGAATGAAAATTTTGGCTTCCTCTAAAATAGCAGATACATCCAGGATTTTGTGCTCTTTAAAATGAGCACGGCAAATTGTCCTCACAGATAAAAGCTCACTGGAATGCACAATTTAGTCAAATATGAAGTAGTGTGATAATGTTCAAAAAGCCATTCATATATATGTGAATTATTTGCTAAAAAACACCTGCATTCAATCCTGGACATAAGTGCCAAATAGTGATCAGGGAAGGGAAAATATTCTAGAGACTGAATTTACTTTCCTTTGACAGTAACTTAAATGTAGGCTGCTCAATAACTTTAATTGCTCAAAGTATTACATTTTAGACATGTATAAGTTTACAGTCTTCAAACTCTCTTGTAATCGACCATGATTGTACAAAAGTCTCACTTTAAATTTGCCAACTGAGGGGGTTTCCTGTGACAAAATTGAAATCAGCAAATCGTCAAATTAAAAGCTTAAGTCAGACAGAATAAAAGAATGGAGATGGCAGACCTACATTATCTGTATCATTGGGCAAAAAT